>NC_043015.1:48012698-48207698 GCF_006345805.1 Octopus sinensis
ATGATGATGCAGCAGAGAAATGAATGACGAACGATTAATTAATTATGAAGATGGCCATTTATTTAATATCATCATCATCATCATCATCATTTAAAATCAAAATCAAAATCGATCAACATCAATGGAAATTTAGCTGTGATACCAGTGCCGGTGGCATGTAAGAGAACCTCCGATCGTGGCCGTTTGCCAGCCTCGTCTGGCACGTAAAAAGCACCCACTACACTCTCGGAGTGGTTGGCATTAGGAAGGGCATCCAACTGTCCAACCCATGCTAGTATGGAAAGCAGATGCTAAACGATGATGATAATGATGTCTATGCTAGCATGAGTTAGATGGTTTGACAAACTGGCAAGTCAGAGAGTTGCACCAAGTTCCAGTCTGATTTGGTATGCTTTCTACAGCTAGATGCCTTTCCTAATGCCAACCACTGTGAGAGTGTAATAGACGCTTTTTATGTGCCACCAGCATGGGTGCCACTTACATGACACCAGCGACAGCCACGACTACGATTCCATGGGTGCTTAGTCATTACAATATAAAATAAACAACATTGTTGTGTCATTGTGAGTACACATTGTTTATAAATGCAGTAAGATATTTTCCATGGCTCCATGGTTCGTTCTGTGTGGAGCCTAGCTTTAGCTCTTGGCTGCTAGAAAGAGGGACAGAGTGAAAGTGCCTTTAAAAATAGAGACAGTGATATGTCTAATCTCGCATCACTCTTTGAAGGGAAACTAGCTTATGCTCCTGGTTTGGCTTTGCCTTATGTTTACTAATTAAAATAGGTCTGGCTAAAGCAAAAGATTTCTCCAGAATTATCTTTTCTGACCCTTCCATGACTGGAGGAGGTCGCAGAGATCAACTCATTCACATTAATCTCAAGTGCAGAGGAGAAAACAAAAGACCTGAAATTTGTTTGGCAGTTAATGAAAACGTGGATTTGGTTTCAAATCCTCTTAGTTATTACTGTAGCTGTTTGCTAAAAAGTCAATCAACTGTACTAATTGCAAATCAATTGATAAACCAGTGAAACCTAACAAAGAACATCTAACTCAATGTTTCTCTTTCTAAACCTAATGGAACCCTCTCTCTCTTTCGGAGAGGCACTGAGCACCTACACGCACACATACACACACGGCAGTAACTTCCACCTACCGAATTCAATCACAAAGCTTTGGTCGGCTCGGGGCTATAGCAGAAGACACCTGCCCAAAGTGCCACGCAGTGGGACTGAACCCAAAACCATGATTGAAACAAGTAAAAGCACAGGTGTGGTACGCAGTTTCCTTTGTAAGTACATGGCTACAGGTTCAGTCCCACTACGTGGCACCTTGGGCAAGTATCTTCTGCTATAACCCAAACATGACCAAAGTGTCTTGTGAGTGGAGCTGGTAGGTGGAAACTGCATGGAAGCCCATCATGTGGGTACCCACCACCATCATTTGACAACTGATGTTGGTTTGTTTTTGTCTCAGAACATAGCAGTTTGGGCAAAAGAGACCAAAAGAATAAGCACCAGATTTCATATAAAAAAAAAAAAGTACAAGGGTCAACTTGTTTGGCTAAAACCCTTCAAGGTCATGCCCCAGCATGGCTGCAGTCCAATGACAGAAACAAGCAAAAGACAAAATTATTATCAAAATTTTTCTACATTTATAAATTACAACAGATTAACTTACTCCGATGCATTTTGCAAATGTTGTATGCCATACCCACAAGCAACCGTTCTCCTTCAAGTATAAAGATATCCCACAGTCGTAAATTTAAGGAAAATGGTGTCTGGAAAAAGAGAAATAGGATCATTTTAAAAAGTAAACAATCTCAACTTTAAGGAAAAACATTACATGTTGAAAAGTTTCTACAAGTAACCACATGTATTACAATACAACTATCTATCTGTCTAGGTCGTCCCTCAGGACGCCCCAAAACTGTTTCCACATGTTTTCCCCATTCATCTCAATCTTCCGTAGTGGTCCTGTACCCCTTCCACACCAGTATCCTTCAAGTTGTCAATATGGGTCGTCTTCCTCCTTCCAACTTATACCAGGGACTACCAAAAGTAACATTGAGGATACAGCATAGTAGGATGAGGCTACCCGGATACTGCATCAGATATTACCGATGAAATTGCTAATAAGCTAATGCTCTGGCAATCAACAGAAGTAAGAACCAGGAGAGGAAGGAGGAAGATGACTTATACAATACATGTGGTGTTTTTTCCTGTGTATCTTTCTGTCGAAGAGCATAGGCTCGAAACGTAAAAGACTTTTTCTATTTTTATTCTTGAGTGCTATACTAATACATTTGTTTGTTTGTACTCCACCTGCCTTCGTCTTTTGTTTATTTTCGTAAACTTTCCCTTTATATATATATATGTGGTGAGTGGCAAATTTCCCTGCAGAAAATTCCACAAGGTAAATTCCACCGTGGAAAATTCCACCATGGGAAATTTGTCATTCACATGTTGTGACAGAGAAATACACAAGTGTATTATTACAGTAGAAGATACACGACACTCTCTTTGCCACTTCCTCTCTCCCATTGCTATTACTTTCTCTCACTCCCTCTCAGTCATAGCAATTACTCTCATTACTTCTCCTTCACTGAATAACTATTGTCTCTCCTCTCCATTCACCATTCACTCCTACTGCATGGTTTTGGACAAATACATATAGATACAAATATATAAAAACACTACACTCATTATTATATTAGCAGATGAATTGAATGGGGTACAGTCTGACAGTGTTGCCATACTACACTCTGTCTGCCCACTGTCCACTCTATTTGTGTATGCTAGCAGATTCTGTGGTGTGTGGCCACAGTGGATTCATTTCAAACTATGTGCCTGCTAATGGGATCAAAGAGTAAAAATACAATACCAAAACAATTAAGAATAAGATGTATAAGTATTCTAAATAACTTACTCTGTCAAGGAAACATTGCAAAAACCATTTTATGCTATACAATGATGGATACACTTCTTGCCTCAACTGAAAAAAAGAGAATTCATTTGATATTGTATTTTATGCAAAAATTAAATTTTGCAAAATGCAAAAATTACAGTGACAACGATTATTACATGGATTATAAAGACAAGTGTACTTTATTTTAAAATATCTGGAAGACAAAGCAGCAATCATATATAAAAATTAAAATACGCAGGAGCGGCTGTGTGGTAAGTAGCTTGCTTACCAAGCACATGGTTCCGGGTTCAGTCCCACTGCGTGGCACCTTGGGCAAGTGTCTTCTACTATAGCCTCGGGCTGACCAAAGCCTTGTGAGTGGATTTGGTAGACGGAAACTGAAAGAAGCCCGTCGTATGTATGTATATATATATATATATATATATATATATATATGTGTGTGTGTGTGTGTGTGTCTGTGTTTGTCGCCCCAACATCGCTTGACAACTGATGCTGGTGTGTTTGCGTCCCCATAACTTAGCAGTTCGGCAAAAGAGACCGATAGGATAAGTACTAGGCTTACAAAGAATAAGTCCTGGGGTCGATTTGCTCAACTAAAGGCAGTGCTCCAGCATGGCCACAGTCAAATGACTGAAACATGTAAAAGAGTAAAGAGTATACCATATTTCTCAGCATACAAGTCAAATTCTTCAGACTAAAATTTAAAACCAAAAAAAAAGGTAGGGCAACATATAGGACCAAAACAACTTTGAAAGGCCAAAAATTCCATGTGAAACGCAGTAGGATTTGGAAAGATAAAGATGACATTTAAATGTTTACACTACATATGTTGACTTGTATGTGCTGGAAAATATGGTACATTTAAAAATAAATAAAATATTTGGCATTACTATTTGATCATTCAAACAAGTTGGTTAAGCATTAGAATAAAATGTTTCATAAACCATTTTCAAGAAAGATAATTATCTGAGCATAGAATACTTGTAAAAGAGACCAAAAAGAACTAATGAGATAAATATAGAATTATTATAGGTATCAAATTCTTAAAATTAAATGCTTACCAATTGCTTTCGAAGTTTTCCCAAATACTTTCGAAGAATGTTATCATGGTGTTCTTGAAGTCGGATCAGTTTCGGAAAACCAGGCATAAACAAACCTAAAAGCAAATCACAAGAGTTCCAACAGTTTTATTAAGAATAAAATACAAGTTTGTTCAACTAAATCCTCAAAATCATCATCATCATCATCATCATCGTTTAACATCCGTTTTCCATGCTAGCATGGGTTGGACGGTTCAACTGGGGTCTGGGAAGCCAGAAGGCTGCGCCAAGCCCAGTCTGATCTGGCAGTGTTTCTACAGCTGGATGCCCTTCCTAATGCCAACCACTCCGTGAGTGTAGTGGGTGCTTTTTACGTGCCACCTGCACAGGTGCCAGACGAGGCTGGCAAACGGCCATGATCGGATGGTGCTTTTTACGTGCCACTGTTAATAATAACAATCTTTTCTACTAAAAGAACAGGATCTCAAATTTTAGGAGCAGGGGACGGATGTGTAGGTCGATTACATTGACCCCCAGTGCTTGACTGGTACTTATTTGAATTACACCCGAAAGGATGAAAAGCAAAGTCCTCTTTGGCAGTATTTGAACATAGAAATGTAAAGTCTGAAATGCTGTTAAGAATTTTGCCATGTATGTCAGCTTGTTAAATCTTAACTTCTTAAACCGCTCCAATCCGCAGTAGACACGCATTGTGAAATGCTTGAAAATTTAGCGACTCGTCACTAGGTGCACAAATTGTTGTCACAAGATATGGCCTGTAACATTTCAAGGTCACATAAGCACACAGAAAGCTTCATAAAAGTTATTACATTCTGAACACACTTTCCCGTTTTTAGTCTCTATTGCCAGATCTTTGTATGAACAAAGGGTTAAAACACAGAGAACTGTACATAAGAGTTAATAATTCTTTCTAATATAGGTAAAAGGCATGAAATTTGGTGGGAAGAGGTTTAGCTATTTACAACTACCTCAGTGCTCAACTGGTACTTAATTTATCACCCCTGAAAGGATAAAAGGTAAAGTTGACCGTAGCAGCATTTGAACCCAGAACTTAAAGAGCCAGAAGAAATACCAATTTCTTTACTACCCACAAGGGGCTAAACACAGAGAGGACAAACAAACAGATTAAGTCGATTACATCGACCCCGAAAGGATGAAAGGCAAAGTCGACCTCAGCAGAATTTGAACTCAGAACTTAACGGCAGACGAAATACGGCTGCGCATTTCGTCCGGCGTGCTAACGATTCTGCCAGCTTGCCACCAGAAGAAATACCACTAAGCATTTTGTCCAGTATGGTAATTATTCTGCCACCACATCAAATAATAATAATAATAATAACAGAGCACAAACGATAGAGAGTGGTTGGATATGAAACCTGCAAAATCTGTGGAATTTCCCAATCCAAACAGACCAGATGCTTGAGTACAAGCCAGACCTAGTGGTGGTGGACAAGGTGAGCCACATGTGCTCTATAACTGATGTTGCATGCCCCTTTGATCCACAAACAGCCAAGAAGGAAGGCGAAAAAACACACATATACAATCCCCCTCAAGTACAAGATAGCCAAGCTATGAAAAATGATGAAAGGGGAAGATAGTGCCAATTATTGTTTGGTCTTTGGAGACAGAATCAGAAGGCATCAAGAGAAATTATGAAGGAAGCAGGAACAAGGTGCCCAGTAGAGCAATTTCAAAAGCTTTGTCTCCTTGGCATGACCAGAATCTTCGGGAAAGTATTGGATAGTTCAAAAGAACAGATAGCATGGCACCGTAAGCTGCAGGTAGCAAGCCTGCTACATATACAAGACTCCAGGAGATCCAACAAAACCTGAGTTAAAAGAATAATAATATTCATGGTAATAACAGCAACAACACAAGTCATTATAAAATATTTAAAAAGAAAATATGAACTCACCATGCATTCCGTGTTTTTTGTCAGTTAGTAATTGTGAAAGACCCCAGAAAGAATCCTAAAAAAGAAATGAATGATTATGAACAAAACCAATCAAAATAAAGGATCAAATCATATAATTATAGGAGATGCAAATTAAAGTTATGTGGGGGTAGACCAGATCATTATTGAGCTAGTGTAGGTCTGTGTTATGCCCTGATTTATATTTTTAGAATTTTAATGAAATAAGGGCAGATACTATATTTTCCAGCATACAAGTTGAAATTCTCAGACCAAAATTTGCAGCTAAAAAAAGCAGATTGACTTATACACCAGTATGACCTTAGAGGGCCAAAAATTCCGTGTGACACACAGCAGGAATCAGAAAGATAGTGACAATGTTTGAATGTTTACATTACATGTTTACACTATGTACTACATTGACTTCTATATTAAAAATGCAGAAACAGTTTTGTTATTCCTGTTCATTATACTCTTTCAAAGAGTCGTTACTCATTCTTACATCATTGCTGAGCAGAAAGCAGAAAGATTGTAATATACTGTTGTAAAAACACTTGATTCAAGTAACCTTATACAAATATCCTAAATTACTCATCCAGATCCTGCAAATATATGAAGGGTGTTAATGGAAAAAAAAAATTCCTGACTTAAGAAATTTATTTGATGAGAAATACCTATTTCTTTACTACCCACAAGGGGCTAAACACAGAGAGGACAAACAAGGACAGACAAACGGATTAAGTCGATTATATCGACCCCCAGTGCATAACTGGTACTTATTTAATCGACCCCGAAAGGATGAAAGGCAAAGTCGACCTCGGTGGAATTTGAACTCAGAACGTAACGGCAGACGAAATAACGCTAAGCATTTCGCCCGGCGTGCTAACGATTCTGCCAGTCCACCGCCTTTGATGAGAAATACCAAAACATAACTGAATCTACCCGCAACACTCAACCAAATGTTTTTAATTTCAAATTTTTGCATTGAGAGGTCACAACTCTGGTACGAAGGATATGCGAATAGAATGTTGCAGGAAGGAATCATAAGACAGATTCTTGAAGCTGAGCCAACCATCAGGGAGCTTAGGGGTAGACTAAAAAGGATATGGTTGGATAATATCCATAGTTTCAGTTGGTTGTGCTTGGGAATCGACCAGAAAGTCTAATTACTTCTGATAGGACCCTATAGAGGAGGGGCCTGAGGACTCTACATCCATGGTCCTCCCAAGAATAGTGGACAGAGAAGATGGATGGACGGATAGTTTGAGCTACAATCAGCATCACTAAATGAATACTTTCAAAATGGAGGTATTTACAGGATTTTAGGTATTTCTGGATACATTAAAAATTGCAAGCAAATTTAATTAAGTATTGACTAGTCTTATTTTTAAAATAAAAACACACAAAAGCCGTTCGATTCACTTTAACATTTAAGTTTAATTTGTCAAAATATTTTCGTTGCTTTAAGACCGCGACCTGTTCACTGACAAAAATCTGTGGTGCATATACACACATATATACATACACACGTGTACGTACGTACATACATACATGCATGCATGCATACATGCGTGCATACATACATACGTACATATATATAACGAATTAACTGTTACTTTCTCAGATGCAGCACGGATTTTTGTCAGTGAACAGGTCGCGGTCTTAAAGCAACAAAAATATTTTGACAAATTAAACTTAAATGTTGAAGTGAATCGAACGGCTTTTGTATGTTTCTTCCACGCTGCAATTGTTTTCATTTTCATTTCAGCACACGATCTCAGATCAAATCACTTGCTATGCAAGTACATCTCCGTAATTCTTTATAATAATATGTTCATTTATTCAACGTTTGTCTTCCCATGCTAGCATGTGATGGGCAGGATTTTACAGCTGGGTATGCTTCCTACCACCAAACCATACCTGTTTTCTAAGAAAGGCATACTTTATTTCACAGCTCTTTGAAACCACAGACCAATCGCTCACTATGTCAACAACATTCATTGTTTCACTCAAGTCATGGTGAGGCTACAGGCGTATTAAACATGGGGATATATAAATATGCTATAAATATTTAGTATTTACCTCTTCATCCAGGTACATCAGAAGTAGAGCAGCTATTTCACTCATTCCTTGACAATAGCCAACCTCTGTGTTGTACATTGAGTAACCAGACAATACATTGAACAATGCTTTTTGTCTAAAATAGAAAGACAACCACAATTTGTATTATATACTGAGAAGCCGACCAATACATTTGATGATGTTGTTTTTTGTCTTTTTTTGCCTGAAATAGAAAATATCCACAAAGATTTTTTTGGTGTTGGGGGCCACTTCAAAAGCACATTCTATTACCATCTGATCACCAAGCATGAAGCTATAAACAAATTATTGTTTGTCATATAAAATCGTTAGTTTTAATGACTTATTCTTCAAACAAAAGTTAATCCTGCCTCTACAATATCGAAAATTGAATGTGAGAGCAAAAAATTATTCCATTTCACTTTTACTGTTGTTATTTGCCAGAGTAAATATTTGTTCCAAATTTTGACACAAGGCCAGCAATTTGGGGAGAGGGGTTAAGTCAATTACACTGACCCCCAGAGTTCAACTGGTACTTAGTTTATTGACCCCAGAAAGGCAAAAGGCAAAGTCAACTGCCACAGATTTTGAATGCAGAATGTAAAGATGGACAAAATGCTGCCAAGAATTTTGCCCAGCGTGCTAACGATTCTGCCAGCTTGTTACCTTTGCCAGAGAAAATATTAAAATGGTTACAAAGCAATGTAACTTAGGTTTTCGTTTACTCTTTACTCTCTTTTACTTGTTTCAGTCATTTGACTGCGGCCATGCTGGAGCACCGCCTTTAGTCGAGCAAATCGACCCCGGGACTTATTCTTTGTAAGCCCAGTACTTATTCTATCGGTCTCTTTTGCCGAACCGCTAAGTGACGGTGACGTAAACACACCAGCATCGGTTGTCAAGCAATGCTAGGGGGACAAACACAGACACACATACATATATATATACATATATACAACAGGCTTCTTTCAGTTTCTGTCTACCAAATCCACTCACAAGGCATTGGTCGGCCCGGGGCTATAGCAGAAGACACTTGCTCAAGATGCCACGCAGTGGGACTGAACCCGGAACCATGTGGTTAGTTAGCAAGCTACTTACCACACAGCCACTCCTGCGCCTAGAATCTTGTTGTTTTTTTTTTTATTACTTCCCACTTTTTGCCACCAAGAAGACCTAACTTTGACACGTGGTGCAAGGAAAGGAAGGTGGTATAGATGGTAAAAATGATAATTCCTTGGGAAGCAAACGTCAAAGATGCTTTCTTCCTTCGAGGAAGACAGAAAATACAAATTGAACTAATTGAACTCTGTGAAAACAATGGATGGGAGGCAATATGCCTTCTTGTAGAGATAGGTGTTAGAAGATCTGTTGGAACCAGGGATGCTAGGGGGGGCCTTGGATTGGTTGTGAAGAAGACAAAAGATGCTACCAGAAGACTGTTGGCAGCCACTGAGAAAGTAAGACATTGCATCTGGCACAAGAGAGAGGGACAGCTGGTACAACAAGAATTAAGAATTTGGCCAAGAGTCACAACATCTGACTCAACAAAGTTTGTGGCTGTTGTACGAGAATCTTGTTATCTGCATTGGTGGGTGGCACTAGGCAGCTCTGATGTCACTGTAGGAGGGGCCCAAACACCTACAGAACTGCTTCACCACCTGACAAGATATCGACTCCTGTTTACCCTAAAGATATAGCAAACAGCTTTAGTTACGTTTCGAAGGATTAAATTTAAGCAAACATCATCATCATTTAATATCCACCTTCCATGCAGGCATGGGTTGGATGGTTTGACTGAAAACTAGAAAGCCAGGGGCTGCACCAGGTTCAAATATAATTTAGCAAGGTTTCTACGGCTGGTTGCCCTTCCTAACGCCAACCACTCCAAGAGCATAGTGGGTGTTTTTTTCGTGCCATTGACCAGACACCAGCATCGGTCACGACCATGGTCTCACTTGGCTTGACAGGTCTACACAAGTATGGTATATTGCCAATGGTCTAGGTCACCTGTCACTGCTTCTATGAGGCCCAAAGCTTGAACGGTGCTTTTTATGTGCCACCAGCATGGGTGCCAGTCAGATGGTACTGGCATCGGCCACGACTACAATTTCACTCGGTTCAACAGGTCTTCACAAGCACAGCATATCACCCAACGACTGAAGGGTGCCTTTAATGGGCCAGTTATGGGACACTGGCATCAGTCATGACTACAATCGCAAACAATAGCATAATATAATGCTCCACCATCATCTTTTAACGCCTGTCTTCCATGCTGGCATGGGTCAGACAGTTTGAGAGGATCCAATAAGTTAGAGGACCTCGTTATGCTCCAATGTAATCATCATCATCATCATCGTTTAACGTCCGTTTTCCTTGCTAGCATGAGTTGGACAGTTCGACCAGGGTCTGGGAAGCCAGGAGGCTGCACCAGGCTCCAGTCTGATCTGGCAGTGTTTCTACAGCTGGATGCCCTTCCTAACACCAACCACTCTGTGAGTGTGGTGGGTGCTTTTTACGTGCCACCAGTATAGGTGCCAGGGGAGGCTGGCAGCGGCCATGATCGGTTAGTGCTTTTTATGTGCCACTGGCACGGAAGCCAGGCAAGGTGGTGCTGGCATTGGCCACGTTCAGATGGTGCTTTTTACGTGCCACCAGCACAGGTATCACAACTACAATTTCCATTTGATTTTTATTTTGATGTACTTGACTCAATAGGTCTCCTCAAGCTCAGTAGGTCACCCTACAATCTAAGGTAAGCACAGCAGGTCGTTCTGCAATCCAAGGTACTTTGGATGGGCTGGGGCTGCTATGCGAAACTGGTGCAAGAAACAGCCATGGGGGCTCCAGTGTAATATAATTTAATATTATGATCTGGAAACAAAAGCCAGCCTTCTTTCTACAGCAACAAATGAACACCATACTTACTTCACGCCATATCTATCTCTGAACATTATGTTGTTTCGGTAGGTTCGGTTCACGTCCATATCAATCTGTTTGATATATGGTGAAACTTTTCTTGAGCGCATTATCATTTTCTGGAAAATAAAGAAATCAATATTTTAAAATCTGAACAAATTCAAATACTCAGAAAACATGTCAACTTTGTAAATACTGGTTGAATCGGTGGATCATTTCATCACCAATTGGTGTACATTAAAAACAGGCTTGCTATAGAAACAAAATAACAATTTTTGCTGCTGGATCATCATAAGAAAATCCATTAGAAAGAGTAATTTCCAAGTAAATAATTCCCCAGTTAAACAAAGCGACATGGTATAATCATCATCATTTAACATTCAAGTGCCATGCTTGAAAGGGTTGGATGGGTTCACAAAGATCTGATGGGCCCAAGGGAATGCATTATGCTCCAGTACTGTAAATCCTCGAGTATAATCCGCATTTTTTCCCAAAATTTAACAGTCAATATCCCTCGTGCGTACTATATACGAGGTTAAAAATGAAAAAAGTATTTTCTAAGCAATGTCCGAGTTCCTATTTGCTGTTCGGCAATGTTTATTCAAACACATTTTGGAGCAAAAATACACTAAGCTAGGCCCGAAAGCAATGAAGTCTTAAAAGAATCATCCATAACTTGCAGTAAGCAACATTTATTAAAATAAAAGTATTCAGAACACAGAATAACATGTAACAAAAACAATTTGCAAACATATTTACATTCCCATATAACAGTTAAGAACATCACTATTATTGTATTACGCATGCATGGAAGTGTTTGTTCGACTAGGTGCTGCTGGTTTAATTACGCACGACTCAAGTTAGAGAAGGGGTGTGTATTATACACAAAGTTTAGGTTTTTCAGAGGTACAGCCCCCTAAAAATCCCCTGCGTATTATACTTAAGGGCAGGTTATACTCGAAGATTTACAGTATGTGTTTTGGTATGGTCTCTACAGCTGGATGCTCTTTCTAACACCAATCTCTTTACAAAAGTGTACTGAATACCTTTTTATGTCACCATGCAGCTCACACGTTAATAAACCCCAAATGGAAAGTGGGGAACTTTAAGCTAAGAGAATAAGGAAAACAAAGGCAAAGGGGCTGGAGTACAGCCAGGATCTTGCTGTGGAGGAATGATGAGACTCTTCTCATTTTAGAAAAGTAGGTGTGCACTATTAACAGTTAACACAATGGTTCCTCTGTTCTGCTACTTCACTTCCGCAACAATTCAAATAACCCTCTTCAATATCACTTGAGGCACTCAAGTTGATATTCACAATCAGCAAATACTATCTAATCTATTACATGATGCCATCTCATTTAAAAAAACCCACACCATTCTTTACTTACTCTCTTACTTGTTTCAGTCATTTGACTGCGGCTATGCTGGAGCACTGCCTTTAATCGAGCAAATCGATCCTAGGAAGCCTAGTACTTATTCTATCGGTTTCTTTTGCCGAACTGCTAAGTTATGGGGACGTAAACACACTACAATCGGTTGTCAAGCGATGTTGGAAGGTGGGGACAAACACAGACACACAAACATATGCACACACGTACATATATATATATATACATATATATATATATATATACATATATATGACGGGCTTCTTTCAGTTTCCATCTACCAAATCCACTCACAAGGCTTTGGTCGGCTTGGGGCTATAGTAGAAGACACTTGCCCAAGATGCCATGCAGTGAAACTGAACCCGGAACCATGTGGTTGGTAAGCAAGCTACTTGTGCAATTTTGCATTGTCTTACTTATGGGGAATAATATTCCACACTGGAAAGCTATGTATTCACTTTTTCTTCTGCAAAACAGCTGTTCTTGTCTCTTGGTTTCTTATCCCTACTCAATTGAGGGTTCTTGTCTTGCAGACACTTGGTGACCACACCAGTGCTAGTACTTAGAAGAAAAGTAACCTATACACTCTATGTGGAGGCACATGGCCTAGTGGTTAGAGCAGTGGACTCGCGGTCGAGGGATTGCGGGTTCGAATCTCAGACCGGGCGATGTATGTGTTTATGAGCGAAACACCTAAGCTCCACGCAGCTCCGGCAAAAGGTAATGGCAAAACTTCTGACTCTTTCGCCACAACTTTCTCTCACTCTTTCCTCCTGCATCTTGCAGCTCACCTGCGACGGACCGGCATCCCGTCCAGGTGGGGAACCAATATGCCAAGAAATCGGGAAACCGGCCCTTATGAGCCAGGGATGGATCGAGAAGGAACAAACAACAAACTATACACTCTATGGCATTAGGAATGAAATCCTGCTGTAGAAACCATGTCAAAGCAGACATCAGAGCTTGGTGTAGCTTTCTAGCTCATCAGTTTATGTTGAACTGTTCAACCCATGCCGGCATGGGAAGAGGCATGGTGATGATTATCTAACATCATTTCAAATCTTCTTTTGTTTACATCTACTGAAAGTATCTTCCAGTAAGTCTCACCTTTCATACCAAGTTTTTTCCTCTACTCATTAAATGTTTTCATGATATTTACATCAGTACATACAATTCATAAACCAAATGAATTCCTTTCTGGCTCCTGTATAGACTGCCACCATTCTTCGATGTACAATATTTCGCTGCTTTTATACAGGATGAAGTATTGGCTTTTATTCATGTCTTTTTACATTCATTTTCCCACGTTAGCATGGGTTAGATGAATACATTACTGAGATATTATTTCACAGTCAGATAACCCTTCCTAATGCAAACTTTTACTGCTTTTCAAGTAAGGAGTCTTTTATACCATACAGCTACAAAATGAGTGGACAAGTCATTGACAAGAGAGATGCCAGCAACAGCACCAGGTGACCATTATGACATGATTTTAGTGTAATTTGTGCTTCATTAGTAATAGGTATCCCTGCAACAGAATGCCAGACCAAAATTCCATCAAACTGATATAGAACAGTTGATACTGCAAAAAGCTAGCAGGCTGTACATAAATTAGCTATTAGTGATGGAAGCAGCCTTTGTGACGAATATTGATTTGCACATATCATCTATCTATCTATCCATATATATATATTATCATCATCAAACATCCACCTTCCATGCTGGCATGGGTTGGACGGCTTAACAGGAGCAGCCCAGGATACTGTGTCTGTTTTGGCATGATTTTTACGGTTGGATGCCATTCCTAACACCAACCACCCTACAGAGTGGACCAAGAGTTATATACATGGCACCAGAACAGGCGAGGTCAGTTTTGGCATAGTTTTTACAGCTGGCATTTTACAGTTGGCGTTTTCCAAATGCCAACCACTTCAGTGTGGACTGGGTGCTTTTTATGTGGCACCAGCACTGGCAGGGTCACCAAGTAACTTGCAAGACAAAAGAATTTTGAGAAGAATGATCTTGTGTCGAATGATGAAAGGTTAGAGTGTGACAGAGAGAGAGAGAGAGAGAGGCAGAAACAGGTGTCTTGCTATAAAGGAGGGGACATTGGAGGAGGTGATCTTGTTTCCCATTCCTGAAATTCTTGGATCAGCTTATGAAAGAATAAAAATTTTGAGAAAAATTTGGGTAGCCACAATGTTACATAAGAGACAGGTTTCTAATGGTACTAAAAGACAGAGACTTGTATTTAAATATCCAAACCTCATAGATTCCTTCTTGCTCTGATTTTACTTTCTTTACATCAAGAAGTCGTGCCCACACAATTCCACGCATTCTCTCAGGAATACCTTTGTACACCCGGCGTGCCATCTAGAAAATAGACAAAAGTAAATGGAATGGTAAGTTAAAAATTATTCATCTTATCATTTAATAACAAAGAGAATGAAATATTTCCATCACACTTCCAAAAATGTTAAACTTTCAAAAGATCATTGCTTGAAATTTCAATTGCTCAACAGAGCAACAAAAATTATATCACAAGAGCTGACCTTTCTCTTCAAGACTTTTGTAGCCTTGTAGATACTAGACAGAAATGAAAACAAAAACTGGGACACTTGAAAAAGTACTTGTTTTGTAAGTGTTTAGAGAGAGTAGTTGAACGAAAGCAATCAGGACATAGCCCTGGTAATGTTATGTCTTCTGGTTAATATAATCATAGATGAATATCAATAAGAAAATATAAAGGCAAGTTAAAATTGATTGCACTATAACATTTATTTCTGACACTAAAGTGAATACATCAACTGGCATGACAAGTAGAACTCTGTTAAAAACATTACAAGGTTTCAAAATATGTTTCTCAAAGTTGAAGATAACTGTTAGAAGAAATGCAAAACAGTGTCAAAGATTCTTGTTACAAATCACTTCTTGCTGAAGCTGCAAAGTTGAATTATCTGCTCTCATTATCAAAAATCCAACTCGCTTCCCTCAGGAATTAGGGATAAAATCATCCCTTAAATAACTGATGTAGGGATGCTATGTAGGGGTGGACAGTCCGTGCAAAGCCAAATAGGTTTGACTATCATGCAACAAACAAAAATAGGGAGCTAAAAGTAAAGAGCCACAATGTGGGTAGCTAAAGGTAAAGAGCAACTACGCTTCTGCTAAGAGTGTAATAAATTCAAAGACTCGGTAAGAATCAGGTCTCCACTATGAAAAGACAAAACATGTTTTATATGGTCCATTTTTTTTCCTTTTTTTTTTTAACAATCCGCTGATTGCATATGGACTAGTTCTATCATGTTAAACATGGACTAGTTCATGTTTGCAAGGGGGAAAAGACAATGTGTCTATTTTCTGCTGGTTCTTAAAGACCAAACAATAAACCTTTAAAAATATCAATAACTATCATATCTTGGATAGCAAAAAGCATCCAGAATAAAGTTGTTTCACAATTTCATAATGAAACAAGATTCAACCCCCAACATACATTTGTGCTGTTTTCATCCACATTAATATTATTATTATTATTATTAAGGCATCAAGGTGACAGAATTGTTAGCATGCAGGGCATTTCGTTCATTTTTACATTCAAATGCAGTCTTTCATCCTCTAGGGATCAATAAAATAAGCACCAGTTGAGCACTTCATCATCATCATCCTTCAACCAACCTATGGTTGGACGGAACTCCATTGACAATCCCTTTCTGCACTACATGGTCCTGCATTGCTGTGTTCAGATCTCTAATATCCAGCCCTGAGTCCTGAGATATAGTATCTAAAAATGTCAGTTTCCAGAGGGATGACATGACCTCTTTCTCTGCTTAATAACAGTGGCCAGCAAATTGTAGTAATTTCTGCTTTAGTTTGGGGAATATTGGTACCAATTTCCATAGATGTTACTAAATGATGTTCTGTGTCTTTCTGAGCAGGTTGGTATATGTTCCATCTAGTTGCTTTTCGAAGAGAGCTGATGTGGTCCAGGTCTCTGATCCATAGAGAAGAACCGGCTCAATCAGTGTTCTAAATATTTTAACTTTTAAAATGGGTGGAAGGTTTGAGTGCCAGATCTTATCAAGTCTATTACATGCATCCCAAGCAAGAGCTTTGCAGATGTGAACACCCTTTTGGAAGTCTACTATGTGTAATCCAAGATATTTGAAGTCATCAACGATTTTGATAGATATATTACTGAGCGATTTAAGTTCAGTTAACTTGGAGGAGTGCGTGATAAAATCTGTCTTACTCTCATAGCAGTAAAGGCCAACCTGATGTGCTGTTTTCTCCAGTGTTTGTAACAAAGATTCTGCATCTTTAATACAATAGAATACCAAGGCAAGATCATCAGCAAAGTCAAATCAGTTACATATTGTGCACAATGCCGACTGCTCTGGCAGGGTTTCAAAAGGAGTCCCTTTTCCTCCATACAGTCTAGGGAAATGCGTAGAACATAGTCGAGAACAATGATGAACAAGAAAGGAGTGAGTGTGTCACCCTGCAGAACGCCTGCTTTGACTTCAAAGAAATCAGTCTCTCCATCAGGAGATATAACTGTGGCAGTGGCATTTGTGTACAGCGCTCTGATAGCATCAACAATCCTGGAAGGAATACCATAGTGTGCAAGGCTTTTAAACGCAAGATCTCTGCTGATGGAACCAAATGCTTTGCGAAAGTCAACAGAACAGATTGTGATGCTCTTGTTAATTGACTTAGCTCCTCTCCCAAAACTACTGACCCACTTTTAATTTAATAATGTGTGTATATATCTATGTATCAACTTTTCTTTTGATCTATGTACCTACTTTTCTTGCGATGTGATAAACATTTAAAAACACAAAACAAATGCAGTCACTACTCAGTCTCTTTCACTCTCTCTGTTTCTCTCTTACTTCCTCTCTGAAACATTTTAAACAGAAAATGAATGCTGTCACCACTGACCGTCTCTTTCACTATCTCTTTCTCTCCTACTTCTCTTTCCTCCTCTCTTACTATCTCTTTCTCTCTTTTCTCCTCTCTCTCACTTTGTCACTTCTTCTTTTGAAGTAAATGTGACACACACGACAGGTACGTACAAGAAGAACAAGTTGGCATATTAATATTATTGATAATCATTGGGCATTTACATTTAACAACACTAAATTAACTTTGCAGTTAACTTTTTAGCATTCAGATTACTCTGTCAGATGTAATGCTTATTTATTCACATTGTTGTGAATTAATCATGCATTATCTGGTAATTTTGGGATACCAATGATATGATCGTTTTATTTTTAGAATGACATTGTAGGGTAGGTGTAAGAGACCTGATCTGGCCTTTGAACATAAAACAGATAGAATATTTTAGCAGGATATGGCCAATTTAAATGCGAAAGAGTTAAATCCAAAATTCAAAACAACCTCAAAATAAATGGAGGTTTAAGAAATAAAAGCAACCTATAAAAAAAAATTCATCTCAAAATGAACTTCAACCTACCTTTTCTCCTCCATAATATTTATCCCAGTTTCTCAACATCTTCATCCATTTCTGACTTCTTTCATATTCTTGTTGCCTCAGCTAAGAAAAGTAAAAACACCGAGACATTAAGGAAATGCTGGAACAGATTCATTTGAGATTTCATTTCAAATCATGCAATGTATAAGCATAACTCTGTAGTTAAGAAATTCGCTTTGTAACTGCATGGTTTTGAGTTCAGCCTCACGGCATGGCACCTTGGGTAAGTGTCTTCTACTGTAGCTGCAAGCTGACCAAAACATTGTGAATGGATTTGGTAAAAAGAAACTGAAAGGCTAGTCATGTATATATACATATATAGGGAGAGTTTACGAAAAAAAACAAAAGACGAAGACAGGTGGTGTACAAAACAAACAGATGTATTAGTATAACGCTCAGGAATAGAAAAAGTCTTTTACGTTTCGAGCCTACGCTCTTCTATAGAAAGGGACACAGAAAAAACAAGGAGAGAAAAAAATGTGTGTAGTGGCTAACGATCTATACATATATCTGTGTGTGTATGTGTGTTGGTGCAAACAGGAAAAATAGAACTCAAAAAATGAGAATATGTATATTTTTATTAATATTTAGCAGAAATAACAGAGTGACACAAGGTCCAGGAATTTCATGCGTTGACACTGAGCAAACTGATAAGCTGATAAGCAACAATGCACGAAACTCTTAAACCATGAGTCACTCTGTCACTTCTGCTTTAATAAACACACACACACATATATATATTATATATATAATCCTCATCATCATTTAACATTTGTTTCCATAATGATGTGTGTATGTTTGTGTATCCTTGTCTTGATATCACATGATTGTTGTAAATGAATGACATTCACTTCCAATATCCTGCAAAAACATGTGTGGCCAATGGGAAATATTAAACCTTGCTTAGAAACAAATAAGGGTTACTCTTTACTCTCTTTTTTTACTCTTTTTACTTGTTTCAGTCAGTTGACTGCGGCCATGCTGGAGCACTGCCTTTAGTCGAGCAACTCGACCCTAGGACTTTGTAAGCCTAGTACTTATTCTATCGGTCTCTTTGCCGAACCGCTAAGTGACGGGGGACATAAACACACCAGCATCGGTTGTCAAGTAATGCTAGGGGGACAAACACAGACACACAAACATACATGCACACACACATATATATATATATATATATATATATATATACATATACACAACGGGCTTCTTTCAGTTTCCATCTACCAAATCCACTCGAAAGGTTTTGGTCGGCCCGAGGCTATAGTAGAAGACACTTGCCCAAGGTGCCACACAGTGGGACTGAACCCGGAACCATGTGGTTGGTAAGCAAGCTACTTACCACACAGCCACTCCTGCGCCTTTGGTGACAAAAAAAAAATAAAGGCATCTAGTCACTGAAAATCTGCCTCAATAAATTCTTTCTGACCCATGCAAGCATAGAAAAGTGAATTTTAAAACAGTGGTGATAACAATGATGACTGCCTCATAAATTACTCCAGCAATAATATACTGTATTGGTGTGAACCTCAGGCTAGTCAAATTGGTACATCCATCACCATCGTGACCAAAGAACAAGGCTGTTGATCATATGACGGATTAAAAATTTGCTGAGCTGGAAAAACAAACTATTTTGCATCTAAAAGGTTATGATGTGTCTGAAAGTTTGTGAATAACCTTGTAAAGTGCTCAACACAGGAAAAAAATCCTTAACTGCTATATATCTATGGACGTTAGAACATGCGTGATCTCAACAGAGTACATCTTAACTAAATATAATTCGTGAAAAGGATCAATGGAAATTTACAAACAATTTGGATATTAGCTCACAGATGCTAGCTGGACCGGAGATTCTCTTTTTTACAAGATATTTATAGGACACCATCAGGCTCGCATCTGGATGACATCAGTGGCATGGAAAAGGGGGGCTGGTATGCATAACCTTGCCCAGACTTGTGCCTCAGAGAACTTTCTAGGTGCAATCCTATGGTCATTCATGACCGAAGGGGGCCATTATCCTATTCTGTCAAATGTAATGCATATTCATTCACATCGTTTTGAATTAATAATGCATTATCTTGTAGCTTTGAGATTTTGATGATGTGACTGTTTATTTTTAGAATGATCTGACACAAGATCACCTCCCCCAATGCCCTCTCCCCTTTAAAAGGTTCTTTGACTTGCAAGTTACTTGGTGACCCTACCAGCGCTGGTGCTATGTAAAAAGCATCCAGTCCACACAGTAAAGTGGTTGGCTTATGGAAGGGCATCCAGTTGTAAAAACCATGCCAAAACTGACCCCACTTGTACTGGTGCCACATAAAAAGCACTCAGTCCATTCTGTGGAGTGGTTGGTTTTAGGAAGGGCATCCAGCTGCAAACACCATGTCAAAACAGGCACAGACGTTTGGTGGTCTTCTGCTTGGCCAGCTCCTGTCAAATCATTCAATTCACACCAGCATGGAAGATGGATGTTAAACAATGATGATGATGATTATAGGTAAGTGTAAAAGGACAGATCTGGCTGGTATGACCATTAAGCAGGTAGAATATTTGTGCCAGATATTGGCCAATTTAAATACTAAAGTGTCAATAGATCTGGGACATTTAACAGCTTGGACAAGCATATTTATCTCTTGGTCACTTACCTTCACCTCAGAACTTGATGTTGGTGGCAAACGATGCTCACTGAAAAAGAAAAATTGAATGAATGAATGAATTAATTAATCGTTCAGGCTTCATAATTACATTCAACATAATTTCTTCCACTTCTATTTAATCAACAAATTAATCAAGACATCACTGCACCAAACAGTGTTTAGCTAACTACCACTGATGATGTCAAGCCTATTTGACATAAGAAAACCTTGTGGGTCTATGGTTTCCCTGAGAGATCCCTAAAAAGACAGTCACATACACAAATCTAATCTCATTTAAATGAAAGACTGGGACACATGATGTAGCCTTAAATATTATATTAATACTTGAGCAAAAAGATAGGACAGTTATGGTTGGAATGCTTTTCATCACAAATTAACTCCATCAAGGCTAACTTGAGGCTAAACATCAACAAAATATAATTATTGTTTATGCATAATGCTCCATGCATTCTCACCCAACATCTGGTGTCTACATTGCATTCATATCTGACCATATGTGTGTGTGTATATAATACATACACACACATATGTATATGTATATAATGCTGACATTCCATCTATACATAGACATAAAACAAATGAGTCAAAATAGTATATGAATTAAATTCCAGAATTTCCATTCATCTATTATTAACTGCCTTGAATCCAAAATGTCTGTTAGACCATATTATAGTAACATGTCAACCTGGTTCCCTCTAATTTTGCTGTATCCTAGACTCTGGTTCTATGCATTTTACATTCCCCCAACCCTTCTTGCTGCCACTTTTCATACCTATTTCTTTATTACCCACAAGGGGCTAAACATAGATGGGACAAACAAGGACAGACATAGGTATTAAGTCGATTACATCGACCCCAGTGCGTAACTGGTACTTAATTCATCGACCCTGAAAGGATGAAAGGCAAAGTCGACATCGGCAGAATTTGAACTCACAACGTAACGGCAGACGAAATACTGCAAAGCATTTCACCCGGCATGCTAACGTTTCTGCCAGTTCGCCGCCTTTTCATACCACACACTTCTATGTGGATGATATCCTCCGTCACTTTTCTTAAACTTCTACACACACTCACACAGAGGTGACGTCCACATACAATCTAGACATTTCATACCAGACTTGCTCTGCTCCTATGAATAAAGATCTTGACAACATTTTCTCCAACGGAGACATTACAACTTAGTTCCTTTCAACAACACCCCAATACATAGCAATCTTGTAACGATTAGCCCACCCTCTGCAACTTTGGTTGATAAAATACTAAAACTTGTTACAATGAATGCAACGATTTAAAATCATTTTTCATTTCAAAATGTGTTCCACATATTTCTGTCTTGATCTCCAACAATGTGCAACCCTTATTTGGCTACTGTTCGCTCACCGAAGACAAAGCTGTCATCGTCATCATATGCTTTTATAGCACATTAATGACACTATACTGAATGTTTTCACAATTAAGCGCAAGTTCTCCCGTTGGATGAATCCATAGCATTACTTTGTTCCGACTTTCTCATAGTGTTTTCTTGGCAAGGATACTGGTCTGGTTTACCATTATCTTCCTCTACTGGAGCTCATCCACCCTGTGACAGGTCATGCTTTTAGTTCTGCTGGGTGTCCAGACACCCTTATCACAAGAGAAGCAATTCAAAAGGCAGCAAGCTGGCAGAAACGTTATCACGCTGGGCGAAATGCTTAGCAGTATTTTGTCTGCTGTTATGTTCTGAGTTCAAATTCTGCTGAGGTCGACTTTGCCTTTCATCCTTTCGGGGTCAATAAATTAAGTACCAGTTACGCACTGGAGTGGATGTAATCGACTTAATCCCTTTATTCTTGTTTGTCCCCTCTATGTTTAGCCCCTTGTGAGCAATAAAGAAATAAGAGAAGCAATTCAGTCAAGTGGGGGAGCAGTTTAGTCATCAACTACTCAACCATGAAACAGGTGGTACTGGCTTACTTGATACTAGTAACAAGTTTCATTAACCTGTGAGGAGGTCCCTGACTTGACTACAAACTTCCTACATATCTTTCTCCAAATAAAGGCCATCCAGAATTTTTTCCTAGTTTCTACTTGTCTGAACTAGCAACATTTATCTATTGCATCCTTCCACTACATCTCTACCATGTCCGACTCCTTACAATCCAACAGTAAATATGTTAGTTTAATTCAGTCCACTTTAAAGCTGCAGTCATCTGGAACATCTACCCTGCTCCAATTTCCCCATAAACAAAAGCACAGAAGGGCAGGAGCACCATCCTACTTCTTCCACTAAAGACATATTTACAACCAGTACATTCACAAAAACTGTAAAGTTTTTTGGGTTTTTTTTAAGAAATGCTACTTAACTATTTACTACCACATTATTTTTCTAATTGTTCCCTTGAATTTGATCATGTTATAAAGAAGATGACCTTCATAAAATAATAATTCTGTTTCCACACCTATTTTCAACCTTAATTACAGATTACTAATCTGTAAGGACAGAGAAAAGCTTCTAAGATCTAAACCAGGCATGGAGGCAACCTTTTTTTTGAGAAGTGGGCTACATGAAACATGGTTCATCAGGTGGGCTACACTGCTAAAAGAAATTCAAGGTAATATTTCGCTGTGGAGGCCATTCAGAAAGTCCTGCAAGTCACTTGTAGCCTATGACCGATCTAAATACTTACAAAGAATGGTCAATAATTTGCTAGACAGTTAAGCAAATCTTTGGAAACGAACAAAATTTCATGTTTACATCTACACTAGTTTTAATTGGTTCTATTGCCAATGAAAATGTAGGGCAGATGTATATATATAAAAAAAAAAACAATTTCTAAAGGCAAGATTAAAACTTCAAAAATTTACAATCTTGTTTCTAAGAACTAGTCTAGCCACAACTGATAACTTGAATGCTTTGAAGTTGAAGAAAAATACGTAAGATTCTTCTCTTTTTTTGAAAAAAGATGAGAGAGAGAAACATTAAAAATCTGACACCAGGAAATAAAATATTATATTTAGAAATGTTATGAGGTAAATTATATATCATTAACCTACATATATATATATATGTAGTTCAGTGTGTGTCTGTGTATGTACATACAGAACTACGAAAGAACGTTGAACTGTAAAATATTGTGTGTGTCACACATGATATTGAGATTGTATGGATTTTATCACATTTCTAAGTAATTTAAAATCAGGAAGATGTCACTGTCCCACAACACCCCTTTCTTTTGAAGCACAAGGATTACATGTAGGGTTCGAACTAGCTTATTTTTCATGAACACAGCAATGCTCGTGAATGCATCTTTATGAAAAGCACAATGCACATGCAAAACATTGACTCATTGGGTATAAAAAGTACCCAAATTTACAAGCCTGTCATTCGTTTCCCAAGACTGACACGAAATCAGAGGAAGAAGCCTCCAGACGTCTCTATGCTGGTCAACATCCATGGGTCATTGCTAATGACTTAAATTGAGCGGATGAGGGAACGATACAAAGCCACAAACAGCATGGATGATCATCTATGCAGTGGCCAACTGAGGGTTACAACGGCACATCAAGATCGCCACCTGCACTGACAGCACTTGCAGGACTGATTCCAGAGGGCAATGGAATCAGCTAGGCAGGCCATAGGGACTCACAACAGATCCATTTGTGCAGAAACAGCTCACCACCAGTTGAGGTCTTTCAATCTGTCTTGTCAATGTCCGGCGAGGGCCCCATCCTCACAGTCATCATTGACGGGCACACCTGCAGTAGGCAGAACTGGCAATATCAGCAGTGGAGGACTGTAGTCTTCTCTGATGAAAGTCGATATTGCATTTCTGTGGCAGATGGCAGAGCTATGGTTTGGAGAAGAGGCGAACGTCATGCTGATGGGTGTGTGGTGGAGAGAAACTCATGGGGAGGACAGAGCATAATGGTATGAGGCAGGATTGCACTCAACCAGAAACTTGGATCGGTGATCTTCCAAAACATCGGCCAAGACTGAGGCAATGAGTAACCACTGCTCGCTACATCAAACAAGTGTAGAGGCCTCACATTGTGTCATGCTTTGTCTGTCATCGGAATCACGTGTTCCAACACAGCAACACCTGTGCCCATACTGCCAGGTTGACAACAGACTTCCTTCAACAGCACATCCAGACACTGCCATGGCTTGCCCTAAGTCCGGACTTGAACCCCATAGAGTACCTATTTCTTTACTACCCACAAGGGGCTAAACACAGAGAGGACAAACAAGGACAGACAAACAGATTAAGTCGATTATATCGACCCCAGTGAGTAACTGGGACTTTAATCGACCCCGAAAGGATGAAAGGCAAAGTTGACCTTGGCGGAATTTGAACTCAGAACGTAGCGGCAGACAAAATACCGCTAAGCATTTCGCCCGACGTGCTAACATTTCTGCCAGCTCGCCGACAAAATCCAAATAAAGCTAAATGACATCAGTCCAAGTCCAACAACTATGGCACAACTCACTGCAAGTTTTAACAGAGTGTGGGGCTGCTATACCCCTATCCCCATGGCCTTCATCAATCATTTGGTGCATTCAATGTACAGAGGACGCCCGGCAGTAATCAACGTTAATGGTGGTCAAACGAGATATTGAGTTCATCTCTTTGGATCCAGGACAGTCCGTAATCACATGACACCATGTGACATCAAACATGTTTTGGGAAATGACGTTTTCTCATTAGGAATGAACAGTTTCTTAATTAGCACTCTCCAATCAATGCTGTGGCAGTCTGTTAATAAACCCGTTTCTATTTAGTAAGTGTGTGACGTTTCTTTTGTGGTTCAGTTTATTTACACACACAAACACACACACATTAATATAATTAAACATATAATCACACTAGGTGTGTGATTACATATTCAAATATGATAATATTTTAGAGTTTAAAATAGCCATAAATATCACATAACAAAGAAACTTACAAACATCAGAAAGTATCCAAAATTAGCAATGATTTTTTTTTTATAGCAGCCAAAATTAGCAATGTTTTTTTTTCTATAGCATCCAAAATTGGCAATTTTTTTCTCTACAACATCAAAAATTATTTATGTTTTTTTTTTTCCTATAGCATCTAAAATTAGCAATGATTTTTTTTTCTTTCTATAGCATCCAAAATTAGCAATGATTTTTTTCCTACAGCAACCAACATTAGCAATGTTTTTTTTTCCTACAGCATTTAATATTAACGATGTTTTTCTTATAGCATCAAAAATTAACATTGTCTAAACAAGTACAGAAAGTAGGTGCTAAGTTTATAATTACGATACATAACTAACGTTAAATTAATTAATTAATTTTAGTTTAGTGCTGCTATATACTGTAGAATGTTTTTTCAACAATTATATACTATAATGAAACCACGAAAATATGTGAAACAATTATATACTTACTGGATAAAACCATAGCGATCAGTAACGTGATACACAGAAAATTCGGGGTCTTCCCAGGGCTCAATTTCAGCCCCTTCTTCTCTACCCTAAAATATAAATTAAATTCTGTTATGAACTTCAAATGCTGGCAATGTTACATGAAAGTTTAACAATGGAAAAAGAGAATGCTTTAACTCATTTGTTACCATATGTTGCCTTTGTTTCAATTAATTTTTTTAAATAATGAAGAATTTAGTAAAATAACTTTCTCATTATTATGCTAATTTGTCTGGAACAAATTAGCATAAAATTTTGATGGAAGATTATTACAATTTAGACCACTGCAACCCTTTAGCATTTAGACAGGCCATATCTCACCCAAATTTATTTACCTGTTTTATAGACCTGGCCTCTCACACCTACCCTACAATGTCTTTCTAAAAATATAAACTCACATCATCAGAATTTTTAAGCTATCAGACAATGTATGATTAATTCAAAACATGAATAAATAACCATTACATTTGACAGGGCAATCTGAATGCTAAAGGGTTAACCCTTTCGTTACTGTATTTATTTTGAGATGCTCTGTGTTTCTTTCTATTATTTTAAATATAACAAAGAATTTAGTAAAATAACTTGGTTATCATTAAGCTAGTGTTAGGAACATAAATTTGGACTAAGGTTTGGTGGTATATTTTAATGCAAAACTTATGAAAAAGACATTTGTACTACAGAGCCAGAGCTGGTTTTGGCTGGGTTGGTAACGAAAGGGTTAAAACAGAAAGTTTACGCTATAAAACTTAGTGTTTTTCTCAGACGGGTTGATATCAAAAAAGGGTTAAATTGATGAAAGTCTCATGGATGAATACAAATTTCAAGATATTTTCTGTCTGCAGATTGGTCAGAGCCAAATGCTGTTTCACAAACAAGGATTCCTACCATCAGATAACAATGAACTTGTTTTACCCAAGTCGATGAACATTCCCACACCAACACCTTCAAACAATAAACGAATCAAATAAGACTGCTTGCCTTCTTTGTGTACGTTGCTCTTAACTGAAATATTTCAATGACTTTAGCTGATGTCGTTATTGTAATGCTAATTAAGTCATTATATGAATATTCACATGTCTGCTATGCTATGGCTACTGCTACAGTATACGACCCTACACAAAAACATGCTGATTGGGAAAAATTCCCTCATTAACATTCTTACTCACACACAAACTTTACTCCCTGTCCCATTTATGGTTGTAATAACTACTCCTCTTAAATAATAAAACTGCACTCACCACTCCCAAATTACAAGCTGCACTTACCATCCACAAAATACAAATTACACTCATCACTGCCAAACTACAAGCTGCACTCACTATTCCCAAAATACAAACTACACTCACCATCCACAAAATACAAACTACACTCATCACTCCCAAATTACAAGCTGCACTCACCATCCACAAAATACAAACTACACTCATCACTCCCAAATTACAAGCTGCACTCACCATCCACAAAATACAAACTACACTCATCACTGCCAAACTACAAGCTGCACTCACCATTCACAAAATACAAACTACACTCATCACTGCCAAACTACAAGCTGCACTCACCATTCACAAAATACAAACTACACTCATCACTGCCAAACTACAAGCTGCACTCACTATTCCCAAAATACAAACTACACTCATCACTCCCAAACTACAAACTGCACTCACCATTCACTAAATACAAACTACACTCACCACCATCCCCACCCACCAGCTGTACTCACTATCCCTCCACTAAAGACTGTTCTTTCTTCCAAGAACACCAGCCTATCTGGAACATCTTCTTCACACAGGCACCACCTATTTTACTCCATCCACCATTTCTTACATAACTAAAACATCCACCAATGCAGTCCTCTATATTTCAACATATAAACCACAACAAATATTCTCTCTCACATTTAAATCTCTTCTCCTCTATTTCCAACTCTTCTCTACAACTCAATATTCCAACTTCACTCTGAAAACGGTGTCTGCAGGTACATGGAATTCACTTTAATCTGCCATTTGTTTCTTCCACAAAGACTTCACCAACAAAAACTCTTGGTTTCTCTCTCTCTTTCATTCATTACTCTAAAATCACCAATCACTCTCTGTACTCCTTTAAACAGTAGCAACTGTTTAATTATCTTTATTTATTTTTTTTATTACCCACAGGGGGCTAAACATAGAGAGGACAAACAAGGACAGAGAAAGGGATTAAGCCGATTAAGTCGATCAACCCCAGTGCATAACTGGTACTTATTTAATCGACCCTGAAAGGATGAAAGGCAAAGTCAACCTCAGCAGAATAACTCAGAACGTAGCAGCAGACAAAAAACTGCTAGGCAATTTGCCCAGCATGCTAACGATTCTACCGGTTCACCACCATCAGTTCAATTATCTTTATTGAGGACACCTCTCATCATAAATCATCTCTTTCTGAAATCATGGTGATATCAATAAACCTAACTTACTCTGAATTTCCTCCCACACCAATCCTGCCAGAAGCTGAACTGTCTACCATTCACAACCCACTTCACCACACCCACATGTATCGCTGACCAACACCACAAACTATCTTCACCACACCCACCTACTTCTCTAACCAACACCCCAAACTCTCTTCACCACACCCACCTACTTCTCTAACCAACACCCCAAACTCTCTTCACCACACCCACCTACTTCTCTAACCAACACCCCAAACTATCTTCACCACACCCACCTATTTCTCCAATACTCTGAACTATCTTCACCACACCCTCATATATAATACACTCTTTCATATTTCAGATTAGTTTACTTCCATATTTATTCATGTATTACATTTCTCAGCTTATTAAACCCAAGCATAAGATTTTCATGCCTCACCTCACTCCTGGTCATGAACATTGGGTAACAACCGAAAGAGTATGGTCACGAATACATGTGGATAAAAGGGTGTGTAGCACGGAGATCAGGGAATCTCTCCAGGTTGAGCTACTACTCCTCCACACTGAGATATCACAGTGCCATGCAGTAAAGAATCACAAAATGGATTCTTCAGGCTGAGCCAACCAGCAGGAAACCAAGAGTAGAACAAGAATCGGATGGTTGGGTTACATCTATAATCTGAAGTGGCCAGGCTTGGAAATCTAGCTGAGAAAGTGTGATGACAGTTGTTTCTGACTGGACCCTCAACCCAACACCCAATCTGTACCTGTCAAAACTTCCCAACAACTTATCTTCATAACACCCGACCCTCTATCTACGGTACTATTTCTCAGTTACTGTAATTATAGGAGAGCAAAACTGCACATAGTCCTTCCTTCCTTTTTTTTTTTTTTGTGCTACCATTAATCCTTCTTCTTGGAGCCATTTCCCTTGTCACCACATCTGCACCCCTAACATCATCCCATAGCTTTATCTGTCCATTGAATGTTCATTTCTCCTGAACACCCTCTCATCTCTGTCATTAACACTGCTTTTTGCAACTCACTATATCCACCCCTATATATGCTTAACCTTTGTCACGGTGCATCTTCTGTCTCTCAACACTTTGCCTCATTCCCTGCTACCAACTCATCCAACCACCCTTGATTCTCTGCCTCCCCCCACCTCATATTACCTATGCCCCTTTTTGTATTTTGAAGTTATGCCCTGATACAACTCCATCTGTCACCATTTTCTGCTGGGGTATCCATACATCTCCTCTACAGCAAAATACCCGTTCCTGTCTCTCTTTCCTACATCAGCTTTTCTACATCTGGCACAATTCCACCTCCCTTAATACTGTACATCCACTCTGTGTCTTCTGAATTACTTGACGATCTCACTAGTGTTGGTGCCACAAAAGAAAAGAACGAAAAGGGGATCTTTTCCTTTTGAACGGCACTTTTCAACACAATTTCTAGTATACTGGTAGAATGTGTTTATAAAACATCATTTTTTTCTTGGCTTTATTGAGAAAATTCTATATGTTGTAACATATTTCGTCTTTAATTTCGAGCATTTCGGCAATTTTAACCAATCGCTGACCTCCATTTAGGTAAAATAACATTCTGTGCATAATGAATATGTCTCTCCTTTAAGAAACAGATTGGGTTTATTTACATTTGTGAAGAAAAAAGATACCCTTCCCCCACCCCTAACCCTAACCCTAAATCTAAAATAGATTGAAATGCAATAGATCGATACTAGGATTATAATTATGGGTGACAATTTCATACGACACCGTTACGGAAAATGGGATTTTTTTCTAGCAGTGTCAAATGAAAATGTCACCCATAATTATGGCCCTAGTATTGATCTATTGCATTTCAATCTATCTTAGATTTAGGGTTAGAGTTAGGGTTAGGGGAAGGGTATCTTTTTTTCCTCACAAATGTAAATAAACCCGATCTGTTTCTTAAAGGAGGGACATATTCATTATACACAGAATGTTATTTACCTAAATGGACATCAGCGATTGGTTAAAATTGCTAAAATGCTCGAAATTAAAGACGAAATATGTTAAACATATAGAATTTTCTCAATAAATCCAAGAGAAAAAGATGTTTTATAAACACATTCTACCAGTATACAAAGTTTAAAACTTTTTAGTTACCTAGAAATTATGTTACAAAGTACCGTTCAAAAGTAAAAGATCCCGAAAGGGACCCAATAAACTCAGCAAAGTGGTTGGTGTTCGGAGGAGGACATCCAGCCACAGAAACCTTGCTGAAGCAGATAATGGAGACCAACAGAGTTTTCAAGCTGGCCATGTTTTGTCAAACCATCCACCCATGCCAGCGTAAAACATGGATGATAACGAAGGTGGTAATTAGGACATAAATACTCTCATTATCAAAATATGAACATAAATAAATACTTTTGTTTCTGAAATATCATGTAATTATGATTTTTAAAAAAAAAGACATCATTATATATGTTTCTACTGAAAGAAATTAATGGAAATATTTAAATGGTGTAGTGTAATTAATGCCTTTTCATTCTGCTTTCTGCATTTTCTATCTCTTCATATTGGCCGACTTTACAATAGATACACTTTTACAGCCTACATAGAGAAAGTTCAAAGGTCACTTCTGAACTTGCTCTTTGTTTTGAGGAAACATGAACTTTATCAATCTGCTTTAGACAGCAATTATAATAAATCATAATATGAAGGGGAAAAAATTTTAAAAAAAACAGTACATATAATACGCAAAAGAGATTTTTCTTCAGGATTCCCTAGCTCATAATTAGCGATTATAGACATGTACATAGTATCTATGTAGTGGAAATAGGTGAACAATGAAAGACAATGATTTCGTCCTTGCCTCAATCACAGATCTAAATCTCTGGGGTGTTCAACCAGAGGAATAATGTAAGTATTAGGTTCTGTCACAAACAAGCAGGATAAATGTACAATTATCCCTAGCCACAAAAATATCATGCTTGCCTTCTTTGCTCATTGACTCCGACATATGAACTGGCTCCTTCTGGTCAAAAGACACAATCAACTGACTTTCTCCCTATTATTACTTCTACCTACAAATCCAACTCATCACATCCACCTGCTCCACAACCCATCGCAAGAACACACAATAGCGAAAGGCCACCATCACCACAAAATCTCTAAACAACTGAAAAGGACTCACAGTTTCCATGTACCCCCTTCACCTACTACAATTATTTCTATGTACAACTATCTAAAAGTGAGAAAACCCAGCCTAGCCACAGCACTGTGGTGGTGCACTGGCCCAGTGGTTAGGACAGCGAGTCATAAGAACGCGGTTTCGATTCCCAGACCAAGCATTGTGAGTGTTTATTGAGCAAAAACACCTAAGCTCCACGAGGCTCCAGCAGGGGGACCCCACTGTACTCTTTCACCACAACTTTCTCTCACTTTTTCTTCCTACTTCTGCCACAAAGCAGAGGAACCATGGTGTAACCCACGATGGTGTGGTGAACTTTCAGACCCTAGTCTAGATTGCAAATCCTCTGTACCCCAGGATGGTTCAGCTCTCCACCCATTAAAAGCCACCGTTTACGGAATGAGGATAACAATGTAGCTTTCGCACCCGTGCAACCGCCAGTCTATCACGTGTGGTGGGTTGATCTTCAAGTTGCCACACGCATTCTTAGTAGCTTAGAGTAGGCTCGAATTAGAGATTATTCTTTGTGGCTAATGGCACGAGTCCTGATTGGAAGAAGAAGAAGAAGACCACAGCACTCACATCGTGGTCATTCATCCACCTAGGTGGCCATTGCTCCCTCAGCAACATTTGCAGCATTGCAATGTTGACCTCAACCTTTTCTTGTTTATTGTCACTAGCTTCATCTTCATCTATGCCAATCACCCCAAACATACATCCAATATGTGATATAGCAACCTGCTGACAGAAATACAATGCTGGGAATTAAGATCTGTCACCCTTCCCTTAACCCGCAAAGATGGACAGCAAGCACACATAGGATAGCATCGCCCAAACCTCATCTCCAGTCTCGACAGATATGGATCCTTCTCCTCAAATTGTATTTGATGGTGTCCACTCATATTGCAAAATTGTTTAAGGGGAAATCAACTTCTCCAGTAGGCCCCGCCAAGGCAACATGCTGTGCCAGAACGTTTCATCAACCAGGGAAGTAGGCCCTCTTTTGGCCATTACTTTGACCATTTGATAGTCAATCCCATTTCCACTCGGCCTGTATACAGATCTAAAGTAACACCTAACACTCCACCTGTCCAGCACCTCTTTCAGTGAAATGCAATCCTATTATCCATCAGTACCTCATACACTGGGCCCCATTCTCCAAAAATATCTTATTCGGGGCCTTTGCATTTTCAACTGCAGCCTTTACCCTAATCTCCTTCCACATAGCCAGTCACTCAGACCTAGAGTCAACCCTTAATGACATACAATCCTTGCTGGTGGTGTATCACACTGACACCTGTTACAGCTTCTAACTACCCTATGAACATTCTCCCTAGCAACATCAGGGAAGGAGGGAATCAAGCTTTATGGCTAAAAATAAGATTGTGCCCACCCCCATATGGTGCATGTCATGCATTCTCTTTAAGTAACACTGCAGTCATTCCCCTTTTTAAATCCTCCTGTACTCCCACCAAGGTTTTCCTCATCCTGGTATGAATGTCCTGTTGTTTTTTTCTTCTCAAAGGGCACCAACATTGATATGGTTGTAATCATCTTTCTTTCTAAGCTAGGCTGCATGCTCTATCTCAGCATCACATATTTTTGGAACACCTCCCATTGCCCTGCTAAGAGCATCCTACCTTACAACAGTCCTCTACGAGTTTCATACACACAGATGTTGCAGGCCACAGATGATCAGTTTTTACCAGCGAGAAGAGGATCCAAAGAAAGGGAACTGCAGAAAAGATTGTAAAGCAATGCCTGGGAACCCTAACAGAATCGATTACCAAAATATTTTGTTGGGAAATTGATAAAAAATGGAAAATGGTTTCCTTCTTACTTTAGCCACAAGTCTTCAAAAGTCTAGAGCACTTGCAGAAAAGAACAAAGGTGGCACAAAATTCCATCACAAACAAAAACACAGACAAGTATTAATAGTTGTGGACTCCACTCCACTTCTATGGACTTGAGTCAGGCACAATGACTGGTATGCTATGTATTCTATTAATTATTCAATTTGTGTGCCACTGTCCTGTCATTGTGCGTTTCAAAATTGATAATGTCTGAGGGTCACTGCTCCTCACTCAGATATTGCAGTTGCTGGCGTTTACACCTTCGCTTACTGTTAAAGCAACATTAAGTACATTCACTCAACATTCTCAACCGAAATCTCATTGCTTAATGAAGCCAAGGAGATACCAGTCTCAACCCTTTAACATTCACATTATTCTATTAAATATAATGCTTATTTATTCATATTGTTTTGAATTAATCATGGATTATCTTGTAGCTTTGAGATTTTGATGAGGTAGGATTGGTATGAGAGGCCAGATCCGGCCACTTCGAACACAAAACAGGAGAGAATATTTTGGCTGTTTAAATATGGCCAGTTTAAATACTAGTTGGTTAAATCAACTCTGGAACTCATTTGATTTTTAATTAACCCGAAAAGATGAAAAGCAAAGTTGATTTATCTCAGTGGGATTTGAACTAAAAACAGAATCGGAATACTACACGGCAGTATTTTATTCCAACTTCAGTAAACACAATGTCTCTGATCATATCTCTTGTGAGAACCTCTCAGCTGTGTTGCCTATGTATAGGCTCCGCCAATCCCTTATTTTTTGGATACACAACTTCTCATCATATTGCACCATCGCAGTGTTGGCCAAGGAAACTCCCCGTAATACTGCACTCTATAGCAATTTGTGTGCCCTACGGTTGTGTTTCCTTAATTCTTCATTAACAGCCCTCTTGCTGTCACTTCAAACATATGCAAATGATACCATGCTTCAGCTCTTAACAGACATCAACCATGTGCACCTAGAAACTATGCGATCAATACATTTACCAGACAAAGAGCCTTGAATCTAACACCCTCTTCACTTGAACAGTACATAACCAAAACTCCTAAAGTCATAACAAATGTTAAGCCTCATTAATTTTGGTGACTTCTCATATGACTTCACATATATAAAACTGCCAAAGCTAAATGCCAACAAGTGCATTTCCTCTTCTGGGTCTAAAAATACTTCAACTCTAAACATTCACTGACTCTAAAGTGAAGATCACATTGGAGGGTTGCTTATCTAATAGATATATTACTGCTGTTACACACACACGTACATGTGTGTGTGTATGTGTTTGTTTTTGTTGAGTCATAATAAAAACAATTTTGCATTAGACCGAAAGATAACTCAATATTTTATTTAGAGTACATATTTATCATTCTTTCGCTCTTTTACAAGAATAGTGTCGACAGTGACTTTGAAGTTTAGGTCTGCTTAACCTTCATCAGACTATCTACAATGTGATGAAGGCTAAGCAGGTCAAAACTTGTGGCTTCCGAAGTCATTTGACTTCTATCTCTAGTAAAGCTGGTACTCTTTAAACTTGCCTGCACAGTTCACACTTTAAATAGCCACTAATATTATTATTTTTATTATTAATAATATACTTTATATATATATATATATATATATATATATATATACACACACACTAAACTACCTGTGGCCCATTGGGTCACCAGGAAAGTCTGAGTTTTATTTCATGGGTTTTTCTTTTCCTTTCCAGAAAATCACGTGTAAACGGCTCCCTTCCCCAGAAAAGGAAAGATCTGGCTGCTATTTCTTGCACGCCCTGATACCACATAACAGGTATTTTGGGGTCCTTTATTGCAAATAGCAATTATGTGGTAGCAGGGCGAGCTAGAAATAGCAGCCAAATCTTTGGAGGTGAGATACGTTGAATGCACTCAAAAGAAACCTACAGAAAAAACTATTTCACACCGAGGTTATGAACGGATCTTTTACAAAATATTTACTGTATTTTTAAAATCATTTTCACTTAAAAATATTTTGCCCATCATATGTCTAATGGAAAGGTTAAAGTTGGTTCCCTTTCAGGGTTAAGTTATTCTCAGAGTATTTTCCCATTATGCTCTGTTTTGGGTATTTATACTCCCAAAACCCTGAATATCTCAGTAACCACTGGTCCGATTTACGCAAAATTTGTTTTATTCTGTTTATATTCACATTACTTGAAAAGTATTTTCCTATCATGTGCCAATTTGGCTGTGTAACATTGCAAGCAAGTAAGATTGATATTCATTTTTAATGTATTATAGATATACTTATAAATTGAGGATATAATCATTAAAATGATTAAATCAGTGGCTAGTGTATTTTTTAGTTTCATATATATATATATATATATATATATAGATATGTATGTATGCATGTACACACAAAAACAATGGATTACAGTAATCCCTCGCCATATCATGGTTTATTATTTAAGCTTTATGTAGATTCCTCCGTGGTGTTGTTTTGCATTTATAAAATAAATATATACAAATAACAAAAATAAATACACAAGTTCCACACTGACATGAATCGTATCAATCAACTTCATTAGTCTCAAAGACTAAACCATTTTTTAAAAGAACAGAATCACCCCAGAATTTGACAATAAAAAAAGAGAAATGATATCAAAGTCTGCACCTTGTCATATTTCTGCCAGATTTCTTCTCTTTCTTTAGCAGCTCGTTGTAGTTCTTCATAATCACTGAGCTTATCTGAAACAAATCAATATTGCTTTTTAGAATATTTTTTTACCCAGAGAAAAAGTAGTTTGCTTATTACTGCTTCTTATAAACCGAGATTGCAATATTTTATGCTTAGGTACCAAATTCTCCAATTACCGTATTTTCAAGCATACAAATTGATGTAGTGTACAATGCAAGCATTCAAACATCGTCACTGTATTTATAAATCCTGTTGCATTTCACATGGAATTTTTAGCCCTCCAATGTCATCTTAGTGTATAATTCACCTAATCATTTTTGGCTGTTGATTTTGGTCTGAAAATTTCAATTTGTATGCCTGAAAATATGGTAAATCTATGTCTACATGCATTCAATCACATTTGTTATTTCATATTTTCAAAACCAAATGAGATGTAATTCTTCTTTAATATTTAACCCTTTCGTTACCGTATTTATTTTGAGATGCTCTGTGTTTCATTCAATTAATTTTAAATACAACAAAGAATTTAGTGAAATAACTTAGTTATCATTAAGTTAGTGTTAGGAACATCAATTGTGACTAAGGTTTGGAGGAAGATTGTAATTCAATACTTATGAAAACAAGACATTTGTACTACAGAGCTAGAGGCGGTTTTGGCTGGGTTGGTATCAAAAGGGTTAAGGTAAATAAACCAAATCCCTGTTTTCTGATAAATACATCCATTATCATTAAAACATGGCCTAACTTACTGAAATTATTAGATGGGAAAATCTAAAATAATATAATTTTTCAATATCATTGATTTGTAACTGAAATACAGTTTAATTTTAATTTAAATGCAATAAATTATTTGAAGTTTTGGAATAGCTATCAGTATCTTATGAAGAAGGAAAAGGACAAGGAATTGAGGAGGGGTGCTTTTCTCTTTTTTTTTTTTTTTTTTTACATTCCAGTGTTTCATGCAATAGGAATTATATTTCTAAAAGAATTTCTCACTCACCACCAAATTACAATTTTTATATTTCTATTCCTCAATTTCTTACCCCTTTTCTTTTCCACAAGGTAGTGATAGTTATTCCAAATGTTTCGCAATTATTTTAAAAGTAAACATTTATTTTAAAAAAAATTCCATCATTTTGTTACCAAATTTCTGTTCATATACACTCCCGTCCTTTTAATTAATTTTGAAAATAAGGAATCTAGTAAAATAAGTTTGTCATTAATGAGATGGGGTTTGAAATATAAATTAACAGGAAATCTTAATGGCATGTTTTAATTTAGACCAGTATGAAACAGGTTTACATCATACAACAAACGGGGATCTTAGGTGGATTGGTATTGAAAGGGTTACTAAGCTATGATATAAATTAAAACAATGGTAACTAAATTGCTAAAAATAGGAGTAATTTTATACTTATACAGTGAAAGTTTGGTAGAAGAGGATAGTAATCAATGGATTTTAACTAAAAGGATATTAGCTAATTAAATACAATCGGCTGCACAAAAACAAAAAAAAAAAATGAACTAAGTCTGAAAGTCAGAATCCAAAATTGCTGACTGGCATATATCAAATTAACCTTTAAACCTTAAATATGACCACCCCCAAGTATAACAAATACTTAAATAATCAACTTATTCCTAGGTAAAATTAGAAAAACACCTACGAAAATAAAATAGAAAAATCCGATATATAGAAACAACAACTATATATACAAACATATAATATGAGAGGGGAGCAAGAATCAATTCTGACAGTCACAAAACACCATAAAGATAAAAAATAGTTGAGATGTCATATGTTGTAGACATAACATATCAATACACGCAAGAAGGAAGGGGACATTTACTTGGGGTGTTACAAGAATGTGGGGCAGGGGTATAGCTAAACCAATGGGGATAGTAAACTGGGGTGCGTTAAAAAAATTTTTTAATTGAACTACAAAAGAATGTTTCTAGGGCACCAGTCCACCTAGGAATTACATAGGAGTAACTCAGGTCATTGGAAATACTTGTTCATAATAGAAAACCGACCAAAATAAAGGGCAGATTTTTATTTACAAACACCAGCACATCACCCAGTCTTCAGTTTCCCTCACAAAACATGTAGAGGAGATACACAAAAGTACATCATTAAATAAATTATATGGGATATATTACTACTCAACATTGAGTATAACAACCTAATTTAGCATGAAAACAAATGATGATGATGGTAAAGATATAATAATAATAATATATTTTACCCCAGTGTCACTTTGATGGCATGCACTGCTCTCTCACTCAATAATAATAATCATAAATAATAATGATTTTTACTATTATCACTAATCTTTATCAACATTATCATCTCCATGATGATGATGACGATAATAATAATAATATAATAATAATAATAATAATAATAATAATAATAATAATAATCCTGAAGATGATAACAACAATGATGATGAGGATTTTAGTTATTTGCTGTAAGGCCACCGGATGAAAAGAACCAAACTCCATTTATAGATGTATGCATATGATAATGTCAACTAACCTGAATGTTCAAACTGTATATAAAGCTGTAAAAATGATCCCATGACAAAGCCAAAACAAACAACATTCATCAGCTAGGTAGGTGTAGGTGTCCTATACTTTTGGTTGTTAATAATTTCAACAAACATAGTGAGATTTGAAGACAGGAAAAGATAGAGAAATGAGAGGCCGTCCAGTTATTAGGAGTGAAGTCATCTTTGACTTGATTCTGGTGAGGAGCTAACTAATGTATAAAGCCAGTTGTCCACACAAGCTGACCTATTTTGAAGAGCAGCAGGATATTGTTACATGTCAAATAGAATAACCTGGTTAGAGGATAGGCAATATAGCTTATTATAACAAGACAACAATCACCCTCTCCCATATACAAGCACGAGAGGGAGGTAGGCTATCAGAAATTATTCTGTGACAGCAAATAGTTTCGGTTTGAACTGTTTTTTACCTGATTTATATTTTATCATAAATAAACTTTAAACAATGGGAACAGTCATTATATTTCTAGACAGAATCACTAGTAAATAAACGAAGTTTCAAATGAATGATAAATAAATAAATAAATAAATAAAACAAAAACCAATAACAAAAAAGTCAAAACAAGGAATGTTTCTGAAAAAGTTAGTAAAGTTTTTCGAGTGATAGTTGCTTGGCAAGTCTCTTGATCTGAGATTGTCTGTCCAAGATGACACGATTACATCAAAGAATCAAGAGAGCTATTCATTTATATTCTGAAATTCACATTTTAGTTAGACTAGAAAATATTTTCTCACTAAATGCTAATACATAATGTTTATTGTATAAATGACATGAATTATTCTAATACTGTGACAGGATCAGACAATCTGACATGGGCTTCAGTAATTTGATTCCACATCACTAGAATGCATGCACAGCCAAAATGATGTTCTTCCAAAGGATTCTCTGGTGTGTAATGTTACTCGACAGGGTAACATGGCTTGGATATTAGGGAGTCTCTCAATGTTGAGCCACTTCTCCTTACTGACAGATCACAGCTCCACTACTATGCATAAAGTATCACAGGAAAGAATTGCAAAACAGATTCTTCAAGTCAAGCCAATCATCAAGAAACCTAAGGGTAGACCAAGAATGAGATTGCAATGTCATTATCAGTCCGAATATAACTTGATGCATGTTCGAACTGGGGGAACAAGCCATTCACTGTGTTTTGTCAAAGAGAATATATCTTGCAGTACCACCTTCCTAGACTGTGAGATGTTACCATTTCGGAGTAGTTGTCTCCTCACTGGTCACAGACACTAAGCAGATGGCACCGAGAGCTGAATTAAGAGTTTACCTCTCTTATGCTTTTCCAGTCATCGCATGGTGACTGGCGGCGCTATATGGTGGCTCACCATAAGTAAATTATGGAGGGGGAGCACCAAGCAGTGATGAGTGAAATTGCAATGTCATTATCGATCCAAATATGCTTGATGCCCGTTCAAACTGGGGAACAAACTACTCATTGCATTTTGTCATGTAGAATATATCTCGCTTGTTGACAAATGGTGTGTATACACCTAGATCAGCTCCCTCTCTGTAATTTACTTACAGTGAGCTACTGCATATCACTGCCAATCACCGTACAATGACTGGGAAAGCATAAGAGAGGTAATCTGTTAATTCAGCTTGCAGTGCCATCTGTTTAGAGTCTTTGATCAATGAGGAGACAACTACTCTGAAGTCTCTAGGCACTGTGAGCTGATCTAGGTGTATACACACCATTTGTCAACAAGTGAGATATATTCTTACTTCTTTATTGTCCACAAGGGGCTAAGCATAAGGGGGGACAAACAAGGACAGACAAACGGATTATGTTGATTACATCGACCCCAGTGCCTAACTGGTACTTAATTTATCGACCCCAAAAGGATGAAAGGCAAAGTCAACCTCGGCGGAATTTGAACTCAGAATGTAACAGCAGACGAAATACCTATTTCTTTACTACTCACAAGGGGCTAAACACAGAGAGGACAAACAAGGACAGACAAACGGAATAAGTTGATTACATCAACCCCAGTGCGTAACTGGTACTTAATTTATCGACCCCGAAAGGATGAAAGGCAAAGTCAACCTCGGCGGAATTTGAACACAGAATGTAACAGCAGACGAAATACCTATTTCTTTACTACCCACAAGGGTCTAAACATAAAGAGGACAAACAAGGACAGACAAACGGAATAAGTCGATTACATCGACCCCAATGCCTAACTGGTACTTAATTTATCGACCCCGAAAGTATGAAAGGCAAAGTCAACCTCGGTGGAATTTGAACTCAGAATGTAACAGCAGACGAAATACCGCTAAGCATTTCGCCTGTCGTGCTAACGATTCTACCAGCTCACCAAATGAGATATATTCTCTGTGACAAAACACAGTGAGTAGCTTGTTCCCCAGTTCGAATGTGCATCCAGCATATTCGGACAGATAATGACATTGTAATTTCACTTATCACTGCTTGGGGCTCCCCTCTGCAAGAATGAGATGGTTGGATAATATTCATAGTCTCAGTTGGTTCCATTTGGGAATCTAACAAGGAAGTATAATGATGGCTGCTTCTGACAGGACCCTTTGGAGAAAGTGCCTGATGAATCTACTCCCATAATCCTCCCAGGAATGGAGGGTGGAGAAGATGGGTAAATAGATAGATCGACAATAAAAAAACTTCTTTCAGTTTCCATCTGCCAAATCCACTGACAAGGTTTTGGTTGGCCCAAGACTATAGAAGGTATTTGCCCAAGGTACCATGCAGTGGGACAGAACCTTGAACTATGTGGTTGGGAAGCTTCTTACCAGAGAGTCACACTTGTACCTATATAACAGAATCTAAGGAGGCTGGAGATAGTCTGCATCACTAAGGCTTGTATTGTTTGGAAAGAGAAACAGAAAGACAGATTCCTTTTTCAGCATTAAGGTGACAGGAAAGAGAAAAGGGAAAGACAGTTCTAGATCTTCTACATTTGAATGACTGTCTGCAACTGATGAGCAACGCAAAACTTGAGTGTGCAAGTAATAGTAAGAAAGTGAAACTGAGAAAGGAAGAAAGAATGAAGAGAGGAAGAGAAGCAGGAGGAGTGAGATGGAGGAGCCGAAAGATAAAGATGGGATCCCTGAACTAAAGGGTGACAGAGGAGTAGAAGGAAAGACATTCATTTAAACTTGTGAGTATCAGAGTTCTGAGTTTGAATATGAAAACCGGCCCTTCCATTTCCTTGAGCTTGCAGATCCAGATTGTGCAGAGACACCACACACAGATAAATGGTACTGGAATGGCCTGTTGAAGTGGGTGGCAAATGACTGGACAGGTATACAAAGTAGTGTGAATCAAATGTTTTAGAAAAAGTGATTGCCAAGGGAACACCCTGTAAAGGTACACTGCAAATTTTGCAGATGATGTAATATACAAGGTTGGAAGAGGTGCAACAGTAGCTTTGGGTAATGTGGTACTGTGACTTAGATCCAGTGATGGCTCTTGTGTTGTTAGTGTAGGGGCAGGTGTTACAATGTCAGTAAGTGCTTTTAAATGTAATTGGTTGTGTATGGCTGGATACCGTGATGCTTCTAACTAGGAGATTGCCAAGGTTCCTATTCATTTTTTGAAAGTAAAGAATGGCAGTGCAAAAATAGATTGGAGCAGTTGTGGGGCCAAAGAGTAGGATTTGGAAGTTGCAGATAAGTGTACATTTTAGTGGATTGGTGGAAGACGAGGGAGAGTAAAATTTGAACTGTACAGAGAGGGTAGGAATGGTGACATAGCTGACAGCCTGGGACCGGTGAAGTGCAAGGGCCACAACTGATCAAGGGCTTTGTTTGACTCACTTTCACTCTCTTTGAGGTATGGTTACAGGTACTGTAACTATACCTCAAACCTTCACCCATCTATTTCATAACCAAAATTTCCAAACTAGACAATCCCAAACTGCCTTACCATTCCCATAATTTACTAACATCAACGTTCTCAGAAACAGAACTGCTTCTAACAGGTTCTCCTTCACAGAAACCCTTCGTCTGATCTGAGTGGTTTTAGTGCAGGAAACAAAATGTGTGAAACCAGAAACTTCAATACTTTATATTAAAGAGTGAGTCAACTCTGTAAGTCCTGAGTGGAGGATCTGCAAAAACTGGGAACACATAAGACTTATTTGATCTACTGGATGTGCCATGTTAAATAAAATAAACGGTAGATTTTAGCAGCTGGCATTAAAACCATTAGCTGATGCATCATTAATGAATGATGGATGAAAGTGCTGACGGTGTGGTCTGAAGTAGAAACCTCGGGATGTTAGTCTTCACACAGGACATAAGAAAGGATCAAGATAAGACGAATAACAATATACTATGCAACAGACCTATCCAACCCATGCTAGCCATACATAAAGAGTTTTCAAAGTACTGGTGATGATCAACAACTATGGTTGACTTGCAAAATTTGCATAGTTATATAGATATTATCTAAAAAGGGTGTTTACATTATTCAAGCAATCATTGAAAATATATATACTTACTCATGTTTTAACGAAAATACTTTAACTTTACACCATGTTAGAAATTCCATATCAACCTGAAATAAAACAGAAAATTTTATTTATAAACATTTAAGGAAAAAAAAAAACATTTTCAGTTTTTTCCAGTTGTGTATTTTCTCAACAGAATTGTCAAATTGCAGACCACATACTTTTAGTAATCGCGGCTAACACAACACTAAATATAATATTGTATTGATTCAATACGTGTGTGTGTGAGAGAGAGAGAGATCATATTTTCACATCGAGACAAAGAATGTATGGATATGAGATTGTATATTTATTTATTCATAACCCTTGTTTGTATTGCTTATTCTAATATTTATTGCGGAGACATCCAACGTTCTATGTTCTGTGTCAGCCAAGTTTTGTTTATAGTTTTTAATAAGCAGCCTTCGGCTTAAACGAAAGGGAAATAAATCTTGACGAATTGCAAACACTGGAATTAGCTGGTATGTAATTCATACCTAACTGCTGAAAAGGCACTCGTGAGCCTAATTTTACAGCTGAGTGTAATACAAATGCATTTGACTATCTAGGTATCTAAATATATTTATAACCCAAGACAAACTTGCATTGTAGCATATGCACACGCGCGCACACACACACACATATATTAATAATCACAGAAGCAACCCTACCATTTTTGACTAAGAATTAAGTGAAGGATTACCCATATAGCTAAGGGCATAAAATATAAACCCTTTCGTTACCAAATTTCTGTTGAAATACAAGCTTTGTTTCAATTGATTTTGAAAATAAGAATTTATCGAAATAATTTTGCCCTTTATAAGAGTGATGTTTGGAACATAAATTAAGAAGGAACTTCGTTGGAATGTTTCAATTTAGTTAGAAGACAGTAAAACAAAAAGTTTGTACAATTGAACTAGGAATGGTTTCAGGTGTGTTAGTATCAAAAAGTTAATTAATTAAAATTTCTTGATGAGTTACATCAAATATGCTAGCACTAACATTAACCCTTCGAGGACCGGCGGGGTTGGAATTACACAAAAGGTCCCTCGGGACCCCCTTTTATTTTTGCGCATTTCCGCACTATCTATAAAGTAATATTTGCTTAATATTTTATATATGAGTGAATACATGATACAAAACAAGAAATTCAACACTTTATAGGTATATATTTGTAATTATTAGCATTTAATGGAAAGTACTTAAAATATAATTTGACTAAAAAAATCTTTATTGAAAGAAATCAATATTTTTTTTATAGTTTTATAAGTTATACATATAGCACTAAATATAAAATAAAACAAAATTATATAGTATATCGATTGTCATGAGATATAAAATCATTTACATAAAAATGTAAAATTTGCTGAGGCCCCCAAGGACCCCCATCGGCCCGCGAATACTTATTTCTTTACTACCCACAAGGGGCTAAACACAGGGGACAAACAAAGACAGACAAAGGGATTAAGTCGATTATATCGACCCCAGTGCGTAACTGGTACTTAATTTATCGAGAGGATGAAAGGCAAAGTCGACCTCGGCGGAATTTGAACTCGGAACGTAACGACAGACGAAATACGGCTACGCATTTCGCCCGGCGTGCTAACGTTTCTGCCAGCCCACGAATATTAAGTCTTTATGAAGTAGGCGCATCTGGATATTTTCTTCCGGCCCTTAAATTATAACACTTCTCCGTGTTCAGCAACTTATGCATCTGCCACGACCGAGTGATTGAATAGACCAAAGTGTGACCAAATTCGTTATCAAATAAAAGATCAAAGTCGCCCCATGCTGTAACTTTATACACATTTTGTTTCAGTCAGTACACTGCGACTATGCTGTGGTACCACCGAGAAAAATTTTAGTCGAACGAATAGACCGCCAACAAACAAGATGAACTCAGCTCAGTTTCCGTATACCGAATACACTCACAAGGCTTTGGTCTGCCTGAGGCTAGCAGACACTTGCCCAAGGTGCCACGTAGAGGGGCTGTACCCGGAACTTAGCTCAGTTTCCGTGTACCGAATCCACTCACAAGGCTTTGGTCGGCCTGAGGCTAGGAGACAATTGTCCTAGGTGCCACGTAGAGGGGCTGTACCTGGAACGATGTGATTGGAAGCTAACTTCTTCACACAGCCATATTTAATCAAAATTCCCTGCTTGTCTCCTAAAACATTTTTAGCACCACAATTAGTCACGAAGATAATGATTGCCCTTATCACAAGAGAGAAAATGTAATTAAAATTTCTTAGCTTACTGCACCATGAATACTCTTCCCAGCTCTCACCATTAAGCTTTCGTGCAACAGGTACCTATGGGTAGATTCCACTAGTCTTTCTTCAAACCTGAACTCAGGTCAATGTAATAATCGTTTCAAATTTTGGCACAAGGCCAGAAATTTCGGGGGGAAGAGTAAAGTCAATTACACCGACCCCAGAAAAGATGAAAAACCAAGTCCGCGACGGCAGAGTTTAAACTCAGAGCGTAAAATCAGATGACATGCAGCTAGCATTTTGCGCGGAGCGCTTAGCGACTCTCACAGCTCGCCGTCTTAAGTCATTGTAATAACTGACGCGTTACTAAACAGGACCAGTTTTCTCTTTTTATAAACACAGTGAGTGTCCTTGACAAAATATAAGCCGCAAATATTTCACTTTGTTCAAAATATGCCATACTGTGTGAGAGTGTGTCCATTTTGTTTCTCACTCCTCTTTCTTTCAAATGTAAGCTATTAGCTCGGTTGCTACCTGAGTGATTAATTTGTTTTAATATTATAATCCTCTTCAAAGGCGGTGAGCTGGCAGAATCGTTAGCACGCCGGGCGAAATGCGTAGGCGTATTTCGTCTGCCGTTACGTTCTGAGTTCAAATTCCGCCGAGGTCGACTTTGCCTTTCATCCTTTCGGAGTCGATAAATTAAGTACCAGTTACGCACTGGGGTCGATATAATCGACTTAATCCCTTTGTCTGTCCTTGTTTGTCCTCTCTCTGTTTAGCCCCTTGTGGGTAGTAAAGAAATAAATATTATAATCCTCTTCAAAGGCGACGAGCTGGCAGAATCGTTAGCACCTAACATTTCGTCGGTCTTTACATTCTGAGTTCAAATTCTACCGAGGTCGACTTAGCCTTTCATCCTTTCGAGGCTCGACACAATCGTGTAGGCCCCTCACCCAATTTTTCAGGTCTTGTATCTCAGTCCCACTGCGTGGCATCTTGGGCCAGTGTCTTCTGCTATAGCCCCGGGCCGACCAATGCCTTGTGAGTGGATTTGGTAGACGGAAACTGAAAGAAGCCTGTCGTATATATGTATATATATATATATATATATGTATGTGTGTGTGTGTGTGTGTTTGTCCCCCTAGCATTGCTTGACAACCGATGCTGGTGTGTTTACGTCCCCGTCACTTAGCGGTTCGGCAAAAGAGACCGATAGAATAAGTACTGGGCTTACAAAGAATAAGTCCCGGGTTGATTTGCTCGACTAAAGGCGGTGCTCCAGCATGGCCGCAGTCAAATGACTGAAACAAGTAAAAGAGTAAAAGAGAAAGAGAGTATAGTATGTGTAGTTCAAATTTACAGAAAATACAAGACGAAGACAGGTGAAGGAAAAGTCTTGGCACCTGTGTCGGTGGCACATAAAAACACCATCCGAGCGTGGCCGTCTGCCAGCCTCGTCTGGCACCTGTGTCGGTGGCACATAAAAACACCATCCGAGCGTGGCCGTCTGCCAGCCTCGTCTGCACCTGTGTCGGTGGCACATAAAAACCCATCCGAGCGTGGCCGTTTGCCAGCCTCGTCTGGCACTGTGTCGGTGGCACATAAAATCACCCACTACACTCTCGGAGTGGTTGGCGTTAGGAAGGGCATCCAGCTGTAGAAACACTGCCAGATCTGACTGGACTGGTGCAGCTTTCGGGCTCCCCAGACCCCAGTTGAACCGTCCAACCCATGCTAGCATGGAAAGCGGACGTTAATTGATGATGATGATGATTTCGAGCCTATGCTCTTCAACAGAAAGGATTGAGAGGGGGTTAAAAAAAGAATTTTTTTTTAAACTGAGAGAGAAAAAAATGTGTTGGGATTAATGGTTCAACATGATGAAAAGGCCATGTGTGTGTGTGTGTATACACCAATATTAAAATGACTCACGCAAGAATAAAAACCGTTATATGCTCCCCATCACATACAATTCATTCACTCTAATTTATAAGGATATACTCTCTCTTTTACTCTTTTACTTGTTTCAGTCATTTGACTGCGGCCATACTGGAGCACCGCCTTTAGTCGATCAAATCGACCCCGGGATTTATTCTTTGTAAGCCCAGTACTTATTCTATCGGTCTCTTTTGCCGAACCGCTAAGTGACGGGGACGTAAACACGCCAGCATCAGTTGTCAAGCAATGCTAGGGGGACAAACACAGACACACAAACACATATATATATACATATATACGACAGGCTTCTTTCAGTTTCCGTCTACCAAATCCACTCACAAGGCTTTGGTCGGCCCGGGGCTATAGCAGAAGACATTTGCCCAAGATGCCACGCAGTGGGATCTGAACCCGCAACCATGTGGTTGGTTAGCAAGCTACTTACCACACAGCCACTCCTGCACCTTAACACATATATATATATATATATATATGATTAGCGTAACAGCCCACGCTAAGCGGGAAGATGGCAGAAGGACACCCAGTTCCTGTTTGAGGAGGGTTTAACTATTTACGAATAAAAAATCAATCACTCTTAATAACCCCTGCTTCTTACATAGTCAAAGCATAGCGTATTTCTTTTTGAATTCTCTCTCTAAAGTTACTTCAGAATGGATTTGCTATCCTTTGAAGATACTATTATGTTGAATAGGACAGAATGAGAGGATCTTTTCGGTTTGAACGGCAGTTTTTAACATAATTTCTAGGTAACTAAAAAATTTTAAACTTTGTATACTCGTAGAATGTGTTTATAAAACATCTTTTTCTCTTGGCTTTATTGATAAAATTCTATAGTTTGTAAGATATTTGTTTTTTTTTCTGCAATTTGAACCAATCACTGACGTCCATTGAGGTAAAACACATTCTGTGCCGTATGAATATGTCCCTCGTTTAAGAAACAGATTGGGTTTATTTACATTTGTGAAGAAAAAAAAGATACCCTTGCCCCCTCACCTAACCCTAAGACAGATTGAAAAGCAATAGATCGATACTAGGGTCATAATTATGGGTGACAATTTCATATAAGACCGCTAGAAAAAACTGCCGTTCAAACCGAAAAGATCTGAATGAGACAATTGGATGCAGATGATTCAACATGACTAATTGGAAACTGAACCTGTTTTGGTGACTGTGCTTTTAGACACTGGGGGCAAACACACACCCACTCTCTCTCTCTCTTTCAAGTATGTGCAGAAATATACACACACTGCTAAGACCTGCCTTGCAAATTACATCTGATCTATGTAAGCAGGGAAACATGGGCATAAATTAAGACAATGAAGATTATGTTTCAACTTCCTTTTTGGAACCGACAGCATAAGACTAGGATATCTGTGAGAATCAGGACACTGAATGTAAGTGAAACTTAAACAGCAAAATCTTGAGAGTCTGTTAATCTGAAAACATGAATAAGTGTTAGACGTGTTTGGCACAGTTGATACAGTTTGTTAACCGATCACGATTGACATAAACACTTTCCCTCGGCTCAAACACATAAAGAGAAATATACTCACAAATATATCTTTATATATAAAAGAGAGGTGGTGTGGTGTCTGTCTCCTACGATTTAGATTCCTAACTACTCCCACATTTTGCGGTGCAGTTTAACCAAAACCGGGTATCTTATAGTCGTGATTCATATCGAGCCCATCTGGCTATTAGCGCGCATCTACGATGAGTCTACGATTTAAAAAATAATTTAACATTTTTTTTATTCCATTTTAATGCATAATTTTTCATGTGTCGATGGTGGCGGAGTTGGCGTCCATGGTCACACCTGCACCTGTTTGCTTCTCCCCTTCTTCCCTCCCTCGTGAAGCTGTGGGGAAGGGAGTGTAAGGAAATCAATGTCGTAAAGCGTTGTCAAGGAGACCAGCGTTCTTTTAGAGCAACGACTTTATGGCTTGAAGACACCAAAACAGAAATGGCTAAGAAAGCCCGAATTGGCATCTATAAGGGAAGTAACTCTCTAAAAATGCTTATATAGTTATTTCCCTTACAAACCCTAGCAACGCCGGGCGATACTGCTAGTCTTTATATATAAAAGAGAGGTTGTGTGCTGTCTGTCTCCTACGATTTAGATTCCTAACTACTCCCACATTTTGTGGTGCAGTTTAACCAAAATCGGGTATCTTATAGTCGTGATTCATATCAAGCCCTTCTGGATATTAGCGCGCGTCTACGATGAGTCTACGATTTTAAAAAAATTTACCATCGATTTTTCCCATTTTTAATACATTTTTGGCATATATAAGGGAAGTAACTCTCTAAAAATTTATTATTAAATCTCAGATCGTAAAAAGCTACAGTAACCCCCCCCCCTTTGTGGTTAGCCATATTGAGATGGCTATTATACTTTACATCTCTAAAAATGCTTATATAGTTATTTCCCTTACAAACCCGAGCAACGCCGGGCGATACTGCTAGTATGTATATAAAAAGAAAAGTGGTGGACAGAGAGAGAGAACAAGAGAAACATTACACCATATGGTGTCAATGAGTTAGCATTGAATCAGTGGAGTAAAAAACATCTCACACCCAAGTTGGATCAACTGTAGTAACTAGCCTATAAACTTTTTAACCTAGAGTTTTAATGTTTTACTGCTTTGGTACACAGGAGCTCTGGAATAATTTTGTCTCCAGTTGTTTCTTAATGTATTTTTCCTGTTAAATGTATCAGCATTTCTTTCTTTGCCTAGTCTCCAAGTAGCACAAAGAAAAAACTAGCTATGTAGGCTGCAGAAAAGACAAGTTGTCAAGGACCCTTCTATACAAGTGGCACCAATGCTATTTATATAGCAGAAAATTTACTTATATGGATGGGCAGGAAATCTATTTTTTCTCAGCATTTTTCACTTGAACTGAAAATTACATCATCATGGAGGCTTCCAATCTAACAGTCTAATAAATCTCCTTTTCTGGTAAGGACTAAATTTTGATTTTGAAAATATTTAAAAAAATTTTATAATACTTGATTATTATCATTTTAATATCCACTTTTCCATGCTCGCATGAGTCAGACAGAATTTGTTACGGCAAATTTTCTACAGCCGGATGCTCTTCTTGTCTCCGAGTAGAGTACCATTTCCTCACGACCAGACATGTTCCCACAGAATATAAGTAGAAATGAATAACACCACTAGCATGCCAAGGACACTAGTCTTTGACAACTATAACATGTGATGTCAAAGCAAGAGACAATAAAACACACACATATATCATGGATTCTCCCGTCGTTAGACAACATACGAGGGTCCAGCAATTTCTTGCTGAACAACAACACAGATGATTTGTTTAGTGATCAAATGTTTGTGTATGCATAATTTCACCCACTCCATCAAAATGACATTACCTGTACAGGTGTACCATGTGCCACATGTCAGATGACAAAAAGATCGCAGAGCAACGTGAAATAAAGTGTTTTGCTCAAGAACACAACACAACGCCTGGTCTGAGAATCGAAACCATGATCTCGCAATCGTGAGTGCAACATCCTAACCGCTAAGCCATGCGCCTTCATATATATATATATGCATTTCATCTGCCGTTACGTTCTGAGTTCAAATTCTGCCGGGGTTGACTTTGCCTTTCATCCTTTCGGGGTCAATAAATAAAGTACAAGTTTTGCACTGGGGGTCAATGTAATCGACTTAATCCGTTTGTCTGTCCTTGTTTGTCCCCTCTATGTTTAGCCCCTTGTGGGCAGTAAAGAAATATATATATATATGCATGATGGGCTTTCAGTTTCCAGGCCTGGGGCTATAGTAAAGGACACTTGCCCAAAGTGTCATGCCGTGGGATCTTACCACACTGTCATACATGTGCCTAGCATGTCTAACATTTATCCACGCACTCAGATTAACAAAATCTCAAGAGTTGTTGTTTGTTCCTTTTCGAGCCATGCCTGGCTCACAAGGGCCGGTTTCCCGGTTTCCTTGGCATATAGGTTCCCCACCTGGACAGGACGCCGGTCCGTCGCAGGTGAGCTGCAAGATCCAGGAGGAAAGAGTGAGAGAAAGTTGTGGCGAAAGAGTCAGCAGAAGTTTGCCATTACGTTCTGCCAGAGCTGTATGGAGCTTAGGTGTTTCACTCATAAATACACACATCACCTGGTCTGAGATTTGAACCCGCGATCCCTTGACCACGAGTCCGCTGCTCTAACCACTAGGCCATGTGCCTCCACCAAGAGTTCATTGCTGAAGTCCCGTCTCCATTCAGCATCATAATTCTCACTCACCCATATGTTAGTCTGTGTCGTTAGTCCCCAAAAGGAAATTGAAACAACATCCTTATTAGTCATCAATGTTTAACATCCACTTTTCCTTGGTTGCATAGGTTCGATGGAATTTGTTGACGCAAGATTTTTTTTTTTTTTTTTTACAGCCACATGCCCTCCCTTCCCGTTGCCAACCCTCACCTGTTTCCAAAAGCATGCTATATTTCCCTATGATCAGATATGTTATTCAAGGAAGACTGGAAATCAACACCACTTGTATGGTGGTGATACTCATTTACAATCATCACGATTATCAAGACAAGGGTACATACAAACATACACACAAATGATGTGTGTGTGTGTGTATATATATGTATATGTTTGAGTATATATATATGTGTGTGTGTGTGTGTGTGCATATATATACGTATGTATACACACACAACATATAGACACAGAGGGCTTCTTTCAGTTTGGACCAACCAAATCCACCTATAAGGTTTTGGTCAGCTCAGGACTATAGAAGAAGACACTTACTCAAAGTAGTGCACAGTGGGACTGAACCTGAAACCACATGGTTGGGAAGCAAGCTTTTTAACCACTCTGCCACACTTGTGCCTATAAACCAGAAATCTCCCTCAAATGACACCCTGGCATTATAACATTTTCCCACAGTTAAGCTGTTAAAACAACTTTACAATTTCAAATTAATCATCGCATTACTCATTTAGAAGGTTCATACACTATTATCAACATCATTTGGACAATCCTGGTCACATAGTCCACTAATTACTAATTCTCTTTTTATGATTGTGATTTATGGCTGTAATATTCAATTAATTGAATAGTTTGATTGAATATCATCATCAACTGAAATTTGATGAGCTCCTTCATCTTTGCCAAATATAGTTTAATTTCACTGAAATTATGCATGGTTTTCCATCATCTAAAGTTATGCATTATTAATTGGCTTTTGTAGTGGTGATGTCAACATAAGTAGCTAAATTGCAAAGCAATAGCTGAAGCTAATGAAATAGAATTATTTATTGTTATTAATATTTCTCTATTAATACTCAGCATAATCACTAATGATGTTATTTTAGATGTGTTATGCTCCCCCCACCCTCATAATAGCCTAGTTTTTTGTCGTCCTTTTATGCTTATCGAACAGAACGGTCTCCAAATATTGATGTAGCCTCAGGCCATAAAATAATACTATTAATCACATAATTACTAAATGAAGCGAAATGATATTGATACTATCTTATTTATACAAAATGAAGACGACTTGCCACAAAGATATGTCGGCCAAGTCTTCTTACAGAGACTGAAAAGATTCCCGATGAATGAAAACAGTCTCAAACCTCTTATCTGTCTGACACCAATCCGGACAATGACATTTTGACCCAGAGTTTCTCTTGGTGTGTTTATGTATAGAGGGTGCTTAGGAGGGTGAACAGAGAAACAGCTGTGTTTAATAAAATTAAGATGCTTTTAACCTTTTTTTTCTGAACATCATGGAGAAGAATGAAGAATGATACGGAAGCAAAGTGTATCTTCTTGTTAATAGGAGTGGTGAAGCAATAAAGTTTACTAACATTTAAGATGCATGGAGAGACTGGCCTTTGTTGCCAGTTTTGCGAAGTACTGCTTTGACCAATCATTGGCTGACGATACAACACTGGCTGGACTTAATGCTGATTGGTCAACCTAGTATGTGTTAGAGCAATGGTTCCTAAAGTGGGTAGTATTGCCCCCTAGGGGTAGTGAAAAGTTCTAAGGGGGGGGGGGATAATGGGGTAGCGATTCATGTAAAAAGTGGGGCAATAATGGGATAGTGATTCATGTAAAAACAACAAAATAATGGATTCATTAGGTTAAGTTTTATTTGTTAAATACAGTTGCTTCAGAAAGAGGTCTATGTTAGTTGGGGTGGGGGGGGCGCTAGGAATGTGGCGTGGGTGTCAAGGGGGCTGCAGCCTGAAAAAGTTAGAACATCGATCACATCAGTCCAGAAACATATTTGTGTCATGGACTTTGCCCTTTCTTTTCTCACTATATCTCATAACAGAAAAAAAAAACAAATTAACAGCAATATGTTAGAAGTATTAAGTCCTACATTTGTCTCACGCCACACTAACCTACAACTTGCTAATAACCCACATTTACCTTTGCTTTAGCCACCTTCTAGGTTGCAATTTATACACACCCAAACACGTGTGTGCATGTGAAGCCACATAGCCTACTGGTTAGGGTGTTGTACACACGATCGCAAGAACATGGTTTCCATTCATAAACCATTCGTGTGCTGTATTCTTGGGCTAAGCATTTCATTTTAGGTTGCTCCAGTCTGCTGGTGTTCCATTCCAAGGGGACTGTTGGATTGTCTACCTAACCTGTGGGGTGATATCATTCAAAAGCTAAAACAATGCAAAGCAGTATATCGTGACCCCGCAGTGTATACCTATTTCTTTACTACCCACAAGGGGCTAAACACTGAGAGAGGACAAACAAGGACAGACAAATGGATTAAGTCGATTACATCGACCCCAGTGCGTAACTGGTACTTATTTAATCGACCCCGAAAGGATGAAAGGCAAAGTCAACCGTGGCAGAATTTGAACTCAGAACATAGCGGCAGACGAAATACTGCTAAGCATTTCGCCCGGCGTGCTAACGTTTGTGCCAGCTAGCTGCCTTCCCGCAGTGTATACCAACATCCAAACATCCAGTAGTCTAGCCAGTACAGTGAGATATATGTATTACACATAAACACAGTGTGTGTGTATTTATACACTCATTTACAATGATTAATGCATTTGATATTTTATCGCACCACCAGCTCTCTGAAGCTCACAATTCTATTTCTTAGATTTCTATACACTGTAATCCTTACTCAGTCCAGACAATAGAAGCCCATGACTGTCATTATTACTTGTTCAAGGCAACACACTTTTCATGTATCATACTATGCTCAGCAAAACAAATTTTCTTTGTCAATACAAGAGATTTTGATTTTTCTCAGACACAACTACTCCTTACTCTTTTACTTGTTTCAGTCATTTGACTTGGCCATGCTGGAGCACCGTCTTTAGTCGAGCAAATCGACCCCAGGACTTATTCTTTGTAAGCCCAGTACTTATTCTATCGGTCTTTTTGCCGAACCGCTAAGTTACGGGGATGTAAACACACCAGCATCAGTTGTCAAGCGATGTTGGGGGAGGGGGGGGACAAACACAGACACACACACACATATATATACATATATACGACGGGCTTTTTTCAGTTTCCGTCTACCAAATCCACTCACAAGGCTTTGGTCGGCCCGAGGCTACAGTAGAAGACACTTGCCCAAGGTGGCACGTAGTGGAACTGAACCCGGAACGATGCGGTTCGTAAGCAAGCTACTTACTACACAGCAACTCCTACGCCTATGTTCATATTTCACAAAATAAACCAGAAGTAAAGTTTCTATCGCTTACTATTCTATTTCTATTACTCAGAATTACTCCTCCACATACAATACTGCTGACTGGCCCCCACCCCCAAACCCTGGGTACTTCGACTCAGGTAATTAACCTTTTCACTGTAATGATGTTAGATATTTACCAAAAAATAGAATTGGCATTTTCTGCAAGTCGTGTTGCCTTAATAGACTTGACACATCTCAAAAAACAGTTTCAAATGTGACATTCCTCAACAATTGGTTTCTACAGTTAAAGGCAATAAAATTTTGAATAAAAATATCTCATTTCTGCAGTAAACTGATTGTCCTGAATAGGAAATGTTTCACCTATGACCAATCAAAACAGCTAACTAGATGACCAATGACAATAACATACCTCTGGCTATTTCTCTCTATACAACAACATAAAAAATTCCAAATAGTTTGCTAACAGCTCCGATACAGCTATGCAAACCAAAAATGCTGCCTATAGTCCCACACTACACACATTTGATAAATCTGAGCTCAAATCTACCCCTTTCTGCCTTTCTAGGTCCAACACTTTGCATACTTTCACAAGGCCTCCTCCAGTCCCACACTCTGAAACTATCCCTCTCATTCCTCACAAACACTGCAACCCAGAGTAAGCTTCTATACTCACTAAACTCTTCAATTTCTCCTTCATTACAGGAATCTACCCTGATCTTTGGAGACACATTACAGTGTGCACCATTCTCTAGAAAGACACCCCCCTCTTTAACTACTGCCCTTTTACACTCACTCACAGGAGACAGCCATTAACAACATAGGCCTCTGACACATACACACACTCACTCTCTCTTTTCTTAACCCTTTTTACTGCATTCAAAACATCATTGACATTAACTGTGGAAAGCTGTTTTATATACCAATCAATATTCTGTCGAGGAATGTCATGTTGGAAACTATTTTTTGTTGAGATATGTTAAGTTTGTTTTTATATCTGGTTTGCGTGTGTTAACAATAATATTGCCATAATGACTTACCCAGGACACCGCAATTGTTTTTTTTTTTGGTAACTATTTAACATTATTAGAATAACCATGAAATTTAATACCATGGTTAAAGGGTTAACAATTGTCAATACAGTTTCCATAAAGTCAAATCCACAGGTGACCTACTCTCCTCCACCACTCTCCAGCAGACTCTCACCTTAAGAGAAATTTGGTGAAAGCAACGTCATCAGCTTTGATATCAGGCGAACTTCGCTAGGTCTGACATGCAAATCTATCAAAACTGCTATTTCAAGAGGCTGTGCCCATCTCTCATCTTGTGGGATAGTAGCTTCCAATTATACTCTACTATCATGGTGTGTGTTGATGGAGCTCTTTCTGCTCCTCATCCTATCAAATTCTAACATGTCTCAGGGTTTGGTTTTGTCCCTCACCCTCTTCCTGCTATACATCAATGAACAACTTGCAGTCACATCCAACAACACCCACTCCAATGCATGTCTTACAAACAACTTGCACATGCAAGTGCTACCAGTCAAAAGTTCTGTATATCGGAAGCCAGCAAGTGTATGGGGTCATCAGGAGAGAATGCGCGCCGTTTCGGGGCCTACCTCTCGACGGCATCAATGCGCACTGGCCCCCCTCACTGATATGAGGCCTCGCTTGCTAGATCAGCTGGTTATGAAGTTAAACTCAATATCCTTCTAGCCATCGCTCATTGTCTCTTTTTAACCAAATCCAGTGGCTAGCCTTCTCCACTGTAGATTGGATATCAGTCATGGTGGTATTGACTTTACGATGAGTTAGGCCTAGCGATAACAACAGTCGTCTCACGCTGTGTCCAACGAACCCTCTACATCTGACTTCGATTGGAAAATGTTCCACTTTCCAGCCTGCATCTTCACATCCAACAACACCCACTCTAATGCAGATGACAATACTTTTTAATTTTCCCAAGTCATCCTCATACAACGTAGACACCACAACAATTCCATAAACAAAGACCTTAAAAGCATCTTCCAATGGGAACACACCAAATGTTATCTCAACAGCAAGAAAACACAAACACTACTTGTATCAAGCAACCATCATTACACCCAACTAGAGCCTTGCAAATAGTTCCAGGTTTGCTAATAATGGACTTCACTATTACGAAGGATCTCTCCTGGCAAAAGCACGTCATCCTTAACATAGCAAGGATTGCATCCAACTAACTGGCCCTTCTTTTCAGAACTACAAGACAATTCAGCCCCCAATGATTATTGACACTTTACAAAGCTGAGATGAGAATCACAACAGAATATTGTTCCCATATCTGGGATGGTACTGTTGCTCACACACATGCTGGACCACATCCAGAAAAGAGTCACTCGACTCATCATCATCGTTTAACGTCCGTTTTCCATGCTAGCATGGGTTGGACTGTTTGACCGGGTTCTGGGAAGCCAGGAGGCTGCACCGATGGGTATAAATCATTCACAGATACCCTGGCCCATATACTGCTATGATGTTCCCTACTCCTGAGAGTTGGCTGAGCTCTTGTCACCTCCACTAAGGCATACTGAATCCCACCACTCATCACTCATTAAGTCCAACCCTCTCCACAGGCCCAGTCTTTCTTTTGCCCTCCCCACCTGCACCATTTTCCTGTATACGTTGACATGCAGAAGTTCCAGAGTAGTCGTGGGAAAACTTTAGCTCCGCAGGACTTTCTGAATTGGCATTGAATTTTTTTAATAGCGCAGTCTGCTTGACAAGGATTCATGTCTCATGTGGACCACTTCTTGGAAAAGGTTGCCTATGCCTGTCCTGGAGAAACCTTAATGGCAACAAATTCGCTGGTATCAGAGGGTTTGTGAAGGCCATGAGTACAGCCCATCCCTCCCAATACAGTAATGGAGGGGGGTCTACCATTACCAATTGAGAAATATCTCCCTACAAGATATACTGGTTGAGTTAATCTGAGATGCAATAAAAAAGATGTGAATGAATAAACAAGGATAACAGTGGGATTATGGATAAACATTAAAAAAAAGAGTGTTCACTTAGATCTCATTCCAATAAGCTTTCATTGTATTGTATTTAATGATATATTCAAATGATATTGTTGGAAATCCTGCATGCCTTAAGTGAATTTGGTTGACTATATATATATATTGTTTCAGTCATTTGACTCCGGTCATGTTGGAGCACTGCCTTCAGTTGAACAGGACTTATTCTTTGTGAGCTTAGTACTTATTCTATCATTCTCTTTTGCTGAACCACTAAGTTACGGGGACGTAAACACACCAGCATTGGTTGCCAAGCAATGGAGCGGGGAACAAAAACACACATACATATGACAGGTTTCTTTCAGTTTCCGTTTATCAAATCCACTCACAAGGTTTTGGTCGGCCTGAGGCTATATAAGACATTGCCCAAGGTGCCACACAGTGGGACTGAACCCAGAACCATGTAGTTGGTAAACAAGCTACATACTACATAGCCACTCCTTCGCCTAGCAAGCTACTTACTACACAGCCATATATATATATATATATATATATACTTCGTTTTTGTACCTGCTTTCCAAGATTCTTTATGTGGATTCATATGTTGAAACAAGTTTTGTTGTGCCTGGGAGTCATACTAACTTAATATCTAAAACACTCATTTAATATTTACATTTTTTCTTTTCTTTTCCAAAATTTTCGTTGCTTATACAACTTTGGAAAGAGTCAACATCCGTTGAAAAGGCTGCAAAAGCAACGAAAATTTGGGAAAAGAAAAAATATGAGTGGAAATTGAACTGGTGAGTGTTTTAGATATCAAAGCAGTATGACTCTCCCCAGACAAAATATATATACACACACGCACACACACAAACAGACAGACGTGTATGCCTTTGTGTGCGTCGCCCGCTGTTGGCTTGTTTACGTCCCCGTAATTTAACAGTTCAGCAAAATGGATCGATGGAATAAGTACCAGGCTTAGGAAATGAACTGATGTCGATCTGCTCAACCAAACCCTTCATGACAATGCCCCAGCATAACTGAAACCAGTTAGAGAATTATATACGTGTGTGTGTGTGTGGAAGATATCAAAATTATATGATGATGTCGAAGCTAAGTAATAGCAATGACAAGGCCAAGCAGCTACAAAACTAGTAACAGAGTTGTCAAACCAAGGACTGGAAGCATCATTAGAACATCAGACACAGTAATACCTTGCAGTATTTAGTTAAGGTTCCTTACTTTCCAAATTTAAACCAAGTTGTTAGCCATTCAGTCATCTGGAGGGAAGCGGGGTCTACAAAACGATGTAGCAGTCAAGGAAAGGGATTGATTTAGTCCAGCGGTTCTTAACCTGGATACTTGTGACCTCTGGGGATCCATTGAAGCTAAATAGTAAATTGGGGGTCTACATAGTATTCTATTACGGGAAACAAGTAAGTTTCTTTCTCTAACGCTTTACACAGTTCGACATGTTTCCGACCATCGAAACATGTTCTCCCTGAGAATTCTATTGTAAACTTACACAAGAGAATGGGTGAAAAACAAAATAGGAATTTTGAAAGAAGTATCAATAAATTTGTTTTTAAACATTACAAGGCTATGGGGCGAGGGATCCACCAGAGTAGAATAGCACTCAAAGGGATCCATAGATGAAAAAAAATTAGGATCTTTTCGGTTTGAACGGCAGTTTTTAACATAGTTTCTAGGTAACTAAAGAATTTTAAACTTCGTATACTGGTGGAATGTGTTTATAAAACATCTTTTTCTCTTGGCTTTATTGAGAAAATTCTATGGTTTGTAAGATATTTGTTGCTTTTTTCTTCAATTTCTGCAATTTCAACCAATCACTGACGTCCATCGAGGTAAAAAAAACAAAACATTCTGTGCCGTATGAATATGTCCCTCGTTTAAGAAACAGATTGGGTTTATTTACATTTGTGAAGAAAAAAGATACCCTTCCCCCACCCCTAACCCTAAAACAGATTGAAATGCAATAGATCGATACTAGGGTCATAATTATGGGTGACAATTTCATATGACACCGCTAGAAAAAACTGCCGTTCAAACCGAAAAGATCCAAAAATTGTTGAGAACTACTGACCTCATCGATTGTTCCCCCCCTACAAAAAACTCTTTTGGTCTTGAGCCTATGTAAAATAATATCTATTTTACGATACGATTAAATATTTCAAACAGGCATCTAAATATGCTTCGAGATTTATAATCATCCTAATTCTTACCCATTTTCTATGCTGGTATGAGTTGTACGGTCCCATTAAGTTCACATCGTGTTGCGCTCATAGCAACAGAGAAAACTGGTTAACTTTGTTGTCATGCGTGTCACACGGTGTAGTGTGGACTGGGTGCAGTTTATAGAATACGTACAATAAAAGTTGAGACTAGAGTTACCCTGTCTTGTATCAATTCTTATTTGGAGTAGCTGCTGTCCTGAATAACCCAGCAATGCAAGCAGGGGAATGAAAGTTTGTCTCGTTTGTATAACCCATTTTTGGTTTGAGAATAAGAATATGGACATAAATATGAGGTCCTGGAACAGGTTTAAGAAAAACGTTACAACTAGAATTATTGAACGATGTTTTACTTAAACTTATTTTTCCCCTTATGACAAAAAAAAATATCTTTCCCAGTGATTAAATCTTGCTTTATTCAAATAGATGCTTAAATATTAGAAAATACTTTACGCTGAATGAAGGTGGATCCCACCAATTTCAACGAAAGTTGAAATAGTAACGAAGAAGCTATGAAAGATATTGTGAAATACTGACTAATGCAACGAGATTGGTGAAGACATACCGAGTAGAGAAAATGTGCGATGGTGCTAGTAAAAGGGGGAAAAAACATGCTATTTTGTAGGAGAAAGCAGTTAGTGTCAAAAGGAATTAGGTCATAAGCTTAGAGGCGAATCTCGGCAGTTCTATGACTTTGACAGCCAATACCGAGTGAGAAACTAAAGCATCAGTAGTTACCATTTATTGAAACAAGGAATAAATTAGACACCACTTAATAACGAGACTGAAAAATACATTAGGTCAAGTGGTGTAGGTGCGTGTGAATGTGTAAAATTCATAACAAAATTAGAAATAATATAAACACAGATATTTATAAAAGTTACACCTTTCTGCTAATGTTTTTGGTGCTGAAAAGTTACTTGTTGATAAAAAAGCAGAGAAAATTCCTTCTTTGTGGAGCAGCCATTATATAAGAGAAACTAGTTACTGACACTTTAATACTTTAAAAAAACAATTTATACACAAAACAAGGGCGGTTAAAACAATAAAAATATTAGCTAAACTTTTATTAGAGACACGAACAAAATGGTAAAAATAAATTATTATCAAAAAATGGGAAACTAATAACGCAAAACCATTAAAGAGTCAAAACTTTTTTGTCGGATCCCCAGACACAGAATGGTATTAGTATGTATGTATCGTTATGTTTGAGGTTATTTATCATTAAAATAAAATTGCTATTAATATGAAAATGGTCAATAGTTTTTTTCTCTCAAACTTCAATAGATGACCTAAACACTTTTATAAGGGAAACAAGACCTTGATAATAATAATAGTGATTCCGTTGTACCATATTCGTTTTATTCAGGTTTATCGGGAAAATGTTTTTTGCGAATAATTAAACTCTTCAGTTTGGTTTGAAAGAAGAAGGAAAATATAAGTGCTTACAGTTAATCTAATTTTTTTCTTCAAATCTACGTAAGTGTGAAATCGTGGAAAATACAACAAAAAAAGAAAAAAAAAACTATTTTTGAAGTAAAAAATTGTTTAAAGTTAAAAAAAAAAAACTGTTCTATATTTGTACGTGTATGGTGAAGTAACATGTTACATATGGAAATATCAGAACAGTCAATTCACGAAAAACATCCCATTTGTTATTATTATTATTATTATTACTACTACTACTACTACTATTCTATAAGTCCATTATGACATTAAAACTTGAGATGTTAATTTGATATCCAAAGTTGCACTGACATACGAAGAAGAATTCTATGATTAATAGGCGAGACACTTTTTTTTACTTAAGTTTAGAAATACTACAACAATAAATGCAAACATACGTGAAGATGTCGAGAACCAACTTCAAGTTTAATAAGGAGAGAGAGAGAGAAAACATTTAGACGTCATTCCATATAGAAGTACAAATAGTAACTTACTTGGTTAGTATCGAAAAAAAAAAAAATAAGCTAAAGAGGCTTCGTTAGTAAATCATTCGTATTAAAAACCAACTAAATATATTAGGGTTATTAGTAAAAAATATATGATTATCGTTTGACGCACCTAGCCTTATAAGTACATTTAAGAAGTTTTATTAAATAGTTTTCTATGTAGGTGTGAGATAGTGAGGAGGTCATCATTCTACTTCCTCGACTTTTAAGAGGACTTGAACTTTGGGGCCTCTGCTCAAAGATTTGTTCAGATAAAATATCAGCTATTTTGTTTTCCAGAAAACTTAACGGCATTTTCTAAACAGTTCAACTTCGTAAAATTAAATCATTTGAATGCGCTGCCTTAAATCCTTAGCTGGAAAGAACATTTTATGTGGATTTTTAAAGGGCAAAATTATTAATATCAAAGTCGAAATCGCAGCTTATATTTCCACTAGGACCCAAAACAGTATAAACTACTCCCATTTAATGGACAATCACCATCGAAATATATACAACTATTAGACCAACAATCCCTTTCCTTCTGAGACCAAGAAAAAATAAAATATAAACAATCAACAGATCCTAGTTTTAATTGAAATTAAGAAAATATGAATTTTGCCAATAGTCTATTTAACCGAAATGTTTTGCTTCGGGAAGGGTTTTTTTTGGTTATTTTATTTTTTTTAGAATCTAAATTAGCAAATAGTAATTTAGCTGAATTAATTGCTAATTACTCAAGAACCTTTAAATATTTGCGGACTCAGAGCAATGAAAACTTGTAGAAGAATGCGTGTATGTGTGCATATATATATATATATATATATATATATTAGTAGATGCGCATGTCTTGTCTATTTGAGTATGTGTTTACAAATGGAATGTATATATAACTGGCCTTTAAAAAATAAATTTTTAAAAACCACCAAATGTTTCAATTTTGTAAGTTTCCTACAATTTTAAAAATCCAGTATTTTTCAAAAAGGAAAAAAATATATATAATTAAAATAGTCACACGATTAATCATTCACATTATTATCATGATTATTATTATTATTATTATTACTATTACTTTAGAAATACTTTTTTTCAGTTATTATTTATTGCTTGACGAAATTAATTTCAAATATTGTGAATAAAATTTTACTTAAAAACACATTTTTGCTTTTAGTTAAATTCTGCCCCACCCTGAATAGAAAGGGTAACAGAAATATGAACGAATGAATATACACATCACTACTTGAGAAATTATGTAGGCAATTCTAGTCTCTCTGCTTCACATATAATACATTATATACACCTGATACATATACACATACGTATTTTATATACACTGCAAATGTATATATACTCAGCAGGATTGTGTAATGATAATAATGACAGGTTTTAGTTAAATTCTGCCCCACCCTGAATAGAAAGGGTAACAGAAATATGAACGAATACACATCACTACTTGAGAAATTATGTTGGCAATTCTAGTCTCTGCTTCACATATAATATATTATATACACCTGATACATATACACATAGATATTTTATATACGCTGCAAATGTATATATACTCTGCAGGATTGTGTAATGATTAGTAATAGGGGGTTTTAATTAAATTCTTAACTTAACAGTATTGGTATGGTAGAAAAATGGGAGGAAAACGGGTGGGAAGGAGTATTTGTTTTAAGTAGATTACAGAAATTGTTGATATAATTATATCATATTGGAAGGATATAACTTGCAACTGGTCGACCATACTGTGAGATATTTTCATGCGCATTTCACCTGGAATGAAATGAAGTCGGTGGAGGGAATATTTTTGCGCTGGGATTTCGAACATTGTATAAAGTTCAAGCCTGAACCTGTGGCTACTGTGTGAGACACACGGTAGCAAATGACTGAACTGAACATTATAAGCAAAGAGATATATAGAGCTATTTGCGTGGCTGGGGAGGAGGGCCGAGCGTGGTTGAACAACGGGAAGAACGGTTTCGAAATGTAGCTGATGAGAAAGGAAATTGAGAAGAAGCCATACCTGGGCAACATGTAAAAATATTAAATCCAATTTAATCCAAAAGCATCGAAGCTGACAGCATCACGAAAAGTCGGGGAATACCTCCATGTCACGTGCCCTGGCCAACAGCGCCACCTGATCCCTGGAGAGAACGACTCCCTTCCAAGGGAGATTACTCCAAAGTTAAATTCGACAGAGTTACCTCAGACAAACAATCCAAACTGACGTTGCGTACGTTGTTGGTTGAATAATAAAACTTGTGGGAAGAAAATACAAGTGACGTTATTCTAAATATTTATTTCTTTATTGCCCACAAGGGGCTAAACATACAGGGAACAAACAAGGACAGACAAAGGGATTGAGTCGATTACATCGACCTCAGTGCGTAACTGGTACTTATTTAATCGACCCCGAAAGGATGAAAGGCAAAGTCGACCTCGGCGGAATTTGAACTCAGAACGTAACGGCAGACGAAATGCCTATTTCTTTACTACCCACAAGGGGCTAAACACAGAGAGGACAAACAAGGATAGACACACGGATTAAGTCGATTATACGACCTCAGTGCGTAACTGGTACTTATTTAATCGACCCCGAAAGGATGAAAGGCAAAGTCGACCTCGGCGGAATTTGAACTCAGAACGTAAAGGCAGACGAAATACCGCTAAGCATTTCACCTGGCGTGCTATTGTTTCTTATTTCTTTATTGCCCTCAAGGGGACAAACAAGGACAGACAAAGGGATTAAGTCAATAATATCGACCCCAGTGCGTAACTGGTACTTATTTAATCGACCCCGAAAGGATGAAAGGCAAAGTCGACCTCGGCGGAATTTGAACTCAGAACGTAACGGCAGACGAAATACCGCTAAGCACTTCGCCTGAAATGCTAACGATTCTACCAGCTCGCCAATGACATAGGTGCCCTTAGTAAAAGTATCATTTTCCAATGTTTAATCTTATGCTTGAAATGTATACTTACAGTCCTTTTTACTATAGACACAAGGCTTGAAGTTTTAGGGAAGAGGGTTAGACGATTACATCGACCTGAAAGGATAAAAGGCAAAGTCTATCTTGGCGGAATTTGAACCCAGAAAAGAAATGCCGTTAACCATTTCGTTTGACTTGCTAATGATTCTGCCATCTCGCAGTCTTCGTAGTAATCACAATATTTACCTCTATATTACTGTTCGATCAATATTTACTTCTATATTACTTAACAATTAATATTTATCTCTACATGACTTTTCGATCAGTTTAGTCTCTGACGGTCATCAGGTGTCTTTATTCCTCCTAGAAATATACACAGACTCGGACTCGATTCGAATTAGAAACTTCTGTTCTAATCTGTAGTATAAATGTAAATATTACGAATATTGGCTCGAAAGATGATGTTGATCATCTGGAAAATTATAATCGTATTTTAATAGTAGTTTCTTCTTCTTCTTCGTCGTCGCCGCCGCCACCACCACCACCATCATCATCATCATTGGTTTGATGATGAAGGCGGCGAGTTGGCAGACTCGTTAGCGCAACGGGCAAAAATATTTAACTGCATTTCGTCCGTCTTTATGTTCTGAGTTCAAAATTCGATAAAATAAGTACCAGTTGAACACTAGGGGTCAAAGTAAGCGACTTAAACCCTCTCCCAGCTTGCTGGCTTTGTGCCAAAATTTGAAACAATTATTACTGGTGTGACGATGTAGGAATAAAAAAAATAGCAACAAAGTTTAAAATAAGCAAAATTATATGATAAAAGTAAATCTTGAGAAAATCAATTAGCATGTTAACTATTAGATGTATCCTTATCTTTCATCCTAATATCTTTTTCAGGGGATTATAAATAATCTTTGCCATAAATCCGTTTATATTTTTAAGTCTCATACCTGATGTGATGGTTATTTAATTTTCTGCCTAAGGAGATAAAACAAAAGATATTTGAATGAAAGCTGAAGTTGTTTACAAAGACAAAAAAAAATACATGAATTTTAAACAAAGACTATTATACAAAAGTATTATGCAGCAACAGAAAACACCAGAACAGTGTTAAGTAATTTTTTAACACAATACCATCATAAATATAACATCTGCGTGGCAGAAATTTAAAACTTCATTGGCAGACGTGGCTAAGGGGTTAAGAAGCATGCGTCCCAGGCATATGGTCTTGACTGAACTCATTGAGTCGTCACCAACTGATTTTTGCTTGGGGTATTCTTGCTTTTATAACTATCCAGAAGGATAGACATATTGAGAACAATAGATTTAGTTGGTGGTCATGTTATGAGAACAAGAATGGAAGGTTCTGTGACAGGGTCCTTTGTCTCCAGCCCCGGTTTGCTATCTTACTTCAAATACCATCTGAAGAGCAAGATGGGGTTGGAGAGGAGGACCCTACTGCCGAGTGAACATGAGCAACCATGGAAGGATGTGTCTCCGAAGGAATTTAGCTGTTATTTTTAGCAGGTTGAGTGGCCACAGAGAAGCGCTCTCATGAATGATGTGCCAATTTATGTAGTATGTTATATAGTAACTAGCTGGCCCCGTGCCATCAAAAATGACAGCTAATTGTAGTATTTTATAAATAATATGGATGGTAAATCAAATTAATACACTTATTAATGTTAGCTAGTAGTTGTCTATTGAGATGTGACATTGATCATCGTTTGTTACAGAAAGAATGCTGGTCCACACATACAAACATTCACATACCTCCCTTTTACATATACACATATATACTCACACTAACAGTTTGCCATCACCCCTTCCTTTCTTGTTTATAGGTGCAGGGAGTGGCTGTGTGCTAAGTAACTTGCTTACCAACCACATGGTTCCGGGTTCAGTCCCACTGTGTGGCACCTTGGGCAAGTATCTTCTACTATAGCCTTGGGCCAACCAAAGCCTTATGAGTGGATTTGGTAGACGGAAACTGAAAGAAGCCCATCGTATATATGTAGTGCGTGTGTATATGTTTGTGTGTTTGTGTCCGTAACTTAGCAGTTCGGCAAAAGAGACCAATAGAATAAGTACTAGGCTTACAAAGAATAAGTCCTGGGGTTGATTTGCTCAACTAAAGGCGGTGCTCCAGCATGGCTGCAGTCAAATGACTGAAACAAGTAAAAGAGTATATGTTGTGATGGAGAAAAACACAAGAGTATTATTATAGTAGATAATTATGTAAAGTACTAAAATGCTTTATATTATCAACATTTCAACATTTGTGATTTTATAAACAATTGTAGCAAATCCTACCAATGATTTATCCACTTTGACTTTCCTAAACATTGAAAAATAGAGAAGTTCAGTAAAATACCAAAACATTATAGAATTTTTAATTTAATTTTTTGGCTCAAAAAGCAAAAGCAAGGCCATGTAGGGAGACAGGGAGTTATGTACAGGGAGGGTGGTCATACAAAGAGTTCAGGCCATTTCTGGTCAAGAGAGACTTTGAACCAAGCGATCATCGGCATCTTCACTTTCTCAACCGGCAGCTTATTCCATGGATCCACAACCCAGATGGAGATAGCCCCTCTCCTTCGATTGAGATGAAATCGTCGTAGATAGAGCTTTTTGGAGTGACCCCGCAGCTGACTCTCTGGAGCAGGAGTGAAGAACAGCTCTTTCGAAAGGTTACACTTTCCGCTTATGATGTTGTGAGCGAGAATGAGATCACCACGGCGGCGGCGTTTTTCTAGAGAATAAAGGTCGAGCGTCTTCAGCCTTTCTTCATAAGACAAATGCTTGAGACCAAGAACCATGCAGGTAGCCAGCTTCTGGACTCTTTCGAGATGATGTATGTCTTTGAGGAGATAAGAAGAGGCTTGAATCACGTACTCCAATATGGGTCTCACCAGCATGACATAGAGTGGTAGGAATATGGCTGCTGTGAGCATTCCGAATGACTGTTGAATCAAAAACAGAATATTTCTATTTTATTCTTTAAGGCAGTAAGCTGGCAACATCATTATCCTGCTTGGTAAAACAGTGTGTGGCATTCATTCAGGATCTTTATGTTCCTAGTTCAAATGCCATCAAGGTCAACTTTGCCTTTTATTCTTTCAGGGTTGATAAAATAAATACTAGCCGAGCACTGGCGTTGATGTAATTGACTGCTCCCTCCCCACAAAATTGCTGGCCTTGTGTAAAAATAAGAAAGAATTATATAAATCCTTTTATATAGTCTGAGAGCTTACAACTTATTTTTGTCATGGTGAAACAAGAGCACTCAGAGAGTGCAAACCTCCACCAAGGCAACACTAATGTCCTCTCAATGATTAGCCAGAGATGATTTTTAAAATGAGAATATCTGAAATAAACTCAACTGCTCTCACAAACGACAATACTAAAAATGAACCTGACTGCTCTCAGAAATTAAGTAGAAAAACAGGAAAAATAATCCAGAATCCTTGTCCAGTATCAGATCAATCCCAAAATCTAATCAGTTTGTACCAGTCATGAGGCCAAACATCTCTGAAAGTTTCATCCGAATCCATCCAGTGGTTCTTGAGATATCTTGTCCACAGACAAACAAACACGACTGATAAACAATACCTCCACTTTCACTAAGGCGAAGGTAATAGATAGAAAAATTAATTCATGATTAAATATATTTTTAAAATGTTCTTAGATTTTCTTTTTAAATAATTCAAAACCTAGAGCTTCTTTTGGAATGTCCTGGCAGAGGAGCTCCAGCCAGTTTTTTTTGTTTTTTTGTCTTCATAAGTAGGTTCTGTGGTGTAAAGGTGAGCATTCTGGAGGGAGCCTGAATCCAGCAATCTGAGTTGAAGTCTCAGTAAAACCTTAACCAACTTACACTTTGTATAGGCACAGGCCTTTGTGGTTAAGCAGCTTGCTTTGCAACCAAGTGGTTTCCGATTCAGTCTCACTGCATGGCACCTTGAGTAAGTGTCTGCTACTATAACCCTAGGCCAACCAATACTTTTTGAGTAGATTTGATAGATAGAAACTGAGTGGAATCCTTTTGTGTGTATATATATATATATATATATATATATATATATATATGTAACAAGAACATAACAGGTGACAACAAAACATCTAGACAGTTAGATGATACAAAGAAGGACAGGAAAAAAACAAGGAGTGGTCATTCGGAGCCTTCTATCATCAGTCGAGTTCCAGATCATCCCTGCAGTTTCAGCCGGTTACATTCAAGACTGGTATATATATACTGACGATCTGCTCGTTTCTGTACTACTAATACATGTGTGTGTGGATTCATCCAATACATTGGAATAAATAGACATACTGGAATGTTTACTGGCTGATGTCTGTCGATTTTATATCCTCTCCACTTCCTTATTTGCCGCATAAATCAAGGGTAAACCATTTTTTACCCCTGCCCATATATAACACTCAATTGTGAGCTTGCCATGCAATAACAAGCACTTGGGTAAAAATAAGTGGGTACACTACCAGCAGTATAATGGATAGGTACTATCCCTTAGTTGGTTTCTCAAACTCTAACTCACACACACACACACACATATATATATATATAAAGAAAAGAAAATGGAGATTAGGAAGTTAATAATTGTTTATTATTAACAGCAGGAGTGGCTGTGTGGTAAGTAGCTTGCTAACCAACCACATGGTTCCGGGTTCAGTCCCACTGCGTGGCATCTTGGGCAAGTGTCTTCTGCTATAGCCTTGTGAGTGGATTTAGTAGATGGAAACTGAAAGAAGCCTGTCGTATATATGTATATATATATATATATATGTATGTGTTTGTGTGTCTATGTTTGTCCCCCTAGCATTGTTTGACAACCGATGCTGGTGTATTTACGTCCCCGTCACTTAGCGGTTCGGCAAAAGAGACCAATAGAATAAGTACTGGGCTTACAAAGAATAAGTCCCGGTGTCGAGTTGCTCGACTAAAGGCGGTGCTCCAACATGGCCACAGTCAAATGACTGAAACAAGTAAAAGAGAGTAAAAAGAGAGAGAGAGAGAGAGAAAATTGGTCATCTTCACTTACAGCTGTTTCAATTGATACTCAATAACCATTAAATTTACATCAATGTGACATGAGCGCAATATCATCAGAGGAAAAAAGATGTACATTTGGATGTTATCTGAGTGCTTATGAATTCATTTTAGCAGACTCAATGTAGATTTAATGATTATTGAATACTAATCGAAACAGCTGTAAGTGAAGACCAATTTGCTGTTAATAATAAACAATTATTAACTTCCTAGTCTCCATTCTCTTTTCTTCTTTTAAATCGCCGCCCCGACTGGCCTCTGTGCAGGTGACATGTAAAAAGCACCATCCGATCGTGGTCGTTGCCAGCCTTGCCTGGCCCTCGTGCCGGTGGCATGTAAAAAGCACCATCCGTCCGTGGCCGTTTGCCAGCCCCGTCTGGCACCTGTGCGGGTGGCACGTAAAAAGCACCCACTACACTCACGGAGTGGTTGGCGTTAGGAAGGGCATCCAGCCGTAGAAACACTGCCAGATCAGACTGGGCCTGGTGCAGCCTTCTGGCTTCCCAGACCCCAGTTGAACCGTCAAACCCATGCTAGCATGGAAAGCGGACGCTAAATGATGATGATGATAAACTATATTTTTATATATACCAATTATTTTAAGGAAATTCATTCCACCAAAATATTTCCTTGTATGAAATCATCCCTTCATGAGGTTTATACATCCTTTAATTAAATTTATATATATATATATATATATATTATATATATATATATATAATTTCAACAATTGAGGGTAAAATTAATTAATTATTAATCAATTTCACCAAGTATTCAGTATGCAAAGGGACCATTTAAGGCGAATTCAAATTATTACATTATATAAAAGGGCTTAATAAAATAAATTACTTTGCCGCATACTGAACTCATTAGAAATAGTAGCTAAAAAAACTTTTTTAAAACTATTTCTAATACTTAAAGAGAGGTTTTCTTTAAGTATTAGAAATAGTTTTAAAAAAGTTTTTTTAGCTACTATTTCTAATGAGTTCAGTATGCGGCAAAGTAATTTATTTTACTAAGCCCTTTTATATAATATATATATATATATATATAAATTTAGAGAATGCTAATTATGGCCGGTTCATAGGGTTACCCAGGGTTTTGTGTCCATAAAGCCTTAGCTTTACATACGACTCGTCAGACCCCAATAGCCGGTGGCCTATAACCACCGAACCAACAGTCATTTGGGTCTGATGAGGTGTGTGTAAAGCTAAGCGATATTTGGACGCGAAACCGTGGGTAATCCTGTGAACCGGTCATAACTATCATTCTTTAATTATTTACTGACGATCCTATGTGCGTGTGTGTAATGGTGCTGTGCTTACACAAACATGCTACACCGTTCAACTAATTGATGTTTATTCACGAACATACTTCAACCATTATCTCAGAGACACGCCGTTCCTTTTTTTTTTTTATTATTTTTTTCATTCAGTTTATTTAATCAGTGACGTAAATACGAACGAGCGTTATCAACCAATGAAACTTTTTTTTTTTCTCTCCATATCTCATTTCCCAAACACTGAACTAAACGCCGATCTGACCACCAACCCATTTCACTCTATACAACCAGCTGAAATCCTACGCACACCTTTCAGTGTATCTCATTTCCCAAATACTAAACAAAACGCTGATCTGACCATTGATCCCTCTTTTCACGCTATACAACCAGCTGAAATCTTCCACCCACCCCTTCGTCCTCCTGATATCACCCACATTTGAAAGGAAGAGCTAATAGAAGTTACGGTCTCTGCCCTGCTTTCTTTAACAAACTTACTTAAAATGGAGTTTTTCGTTCATTCAAAAACTTTCAAATGTATCTTAGAGAGATAAAATCTAATCTTAAACATCATGTCCAACCTTCAGTGTTGTAAATTCAGCTCTCAAGATGGACCGATTATCTCCTTTTTACTCAAAGACTTTTGAAAAATAAAAATAAAACAATATTACTTTTTTTATTCTTTTGCTACAAGCCATCTCCCACAACAGTTAAAATATAATAACTTGATGTATATTTTCTTGTTTTCTCATATCTAAGCAATATCACTATCGGCAGAAATTTTTCAATTTACGCAAAATATTTCCCGTTTATTCCATTTGTATTTACCGTATATTCTGTAGACCTTCGTGGAATTTTCTTCCGCTTCTTTCAATAAAAAATATTGCGACATTTGTCGCGAAAAGAGTCGTTTTGATTCCAAAATTTCTGCATTTGTCGTTTCCGAGAGGTGCATTTTATTATCAACAAACGAAATGGAAAGTCTGATACTCGAATATGTCATAATTCTTTAATCTTATTTTACAGGAATAGAGCAGAACACGTCTGTAGAGAACCATTATATTATCTATTGACATTAATAGCAAAGCAATTGGATTTTGAACAGTATTAAGAGGCAGGAAATGTTTCGTTGGGAAACGCAGTATTTTATTTCATGTTATTGATTTTCGAGACATTCTTTTAAAATTCGGGTTCTAAACATATTTGGAAAAAAAAAGCCTACGTAAACAGAGAAACAGTAAAAAGAATTAAAAGTGAAGATCTTTGACAGAAAGTGAAATGGTAAACAAACAAGATGGAGAGAGAGAGAGAAAGAGAAAGAGAAGAGAATGTGAAAGAGGGGGTGTCAGATAAAGAGAAAGAGAGAGAAACATAGAATAGAGAACGAGAGAGAGAAAGAGACATAAAGAGCGAGCAAGAAGAGGGAGATAAATAAGAATAGGCAGGGGACCATTATTCCCTTTATCTTAAAAGAGTTCCATTAGAATGCACAATGGCCGGTAATTTCTGGCAAAGTTCTCATTAGTAAGTATACCCTTACATTTTTTGCCTTCATCTGTAATTAATGTTTTTTTTTTTATCTTTTGTAGGTAGCTCTCTATGTACCTTTTCATATGTCCATACTGCTAATATATATATTTATATCTATGGATATAATCGGCTTCGTTAATTCGCAAGCCGACGCTATATATGTCAATTTGGTCTGCTTATAACATATGTGTACCCCGCTCTCACACATGTGTGTGTGTATATATATCCACCCATACATATATACATTACATACATATAACGCGTGTGAATTTATGTGTGCGTGCTTGTAATAAACACATACACACACGCATACATGTGTCTAATATGTATGTGTGTGTGAAAAAAATCGTCTTCCTTTTGACGTCTACTTACTTTCCTGTGCTTGCATGGGCCATACGGAAACTGGAGTAGATTTTCTACAGACAGATGCTCTTCATGTCGCCAACCCTCTCCTGTTACTAGGCAAGGCGTTATTTCCCCATAGCCTAACATATTTTCATGGCGGTTGGAGAAAAGAACGACACCGGTTATATGGTGACGCTTGTTTACTGCTATCAAGCGATGTCAAGACAAGCAGACAAAACACGCAGACACAAAAGCATATCGCTTATGACAGTTCTCCTGCGTTCAGTCTGTCCCTGTGAAGCGTTCCCCACAACTCATCTCCCTTCCCCCGCCTCTATTATTCTATTAATTGTTTTCTTTATTACCCACAAGGGGCTAAACATAGAGGGGACAAACAAGGACAGACAAAGGGATTAAGTTGATTACATCGACCCCAGTGCGTAACTGGTACTTAATTTATCGACCCCGAAAGGATGAAAGGCAAAGTCGACCTCGGCGGAATTTGAACTTAGAACATAACGGCAGACGAAATACGGCTACGCATTTCGCCCGGCGTGCTAACGTTTCTGCCAGCTCGCCGCCCTCTCTATTATTCTATTAATTACTGCACCATGCCTCTCCTTGGAAACACTTCCTTTTGGGTACTACTTAAATGCAGAGGTTCCGACGCATCTATGTAACCCTGACCCTAACACTAAGTCTTAACCCTAACCCTACCGAGTGTGCACTGTAACATCGTTACGTAGGTGCATTGGGTCCTCTGTAATTTAAGTTGTGCCCTCCTTTGTCACTCCTCTTGCATTCTCAGTGTCATCTTTTTATTTTCCACTGAATGAACCTTTCCTATGAATACTCTCATCATTGTTCGTCACTTACTGTATCCGCCCCTACGTGTCTCTGTCACGGTTCATCGCTTTCTTCCCCCCCCCCGCATACATTTCACCATCTCCCTATTTTCCATCCCCCTACGATTTTACTATACTGTTGCTCTCCTCCCACACCTTTTTTGTACTACCACTTAGCTTCTCACCCACCCATTCCTATTTCATTTACCTTTACCCCTAGACTGCCATTCACCATTGACTACACCCCCCTCCGTGTTCACCATTCACTGCATTCACCTTTGTTCTCATCTTTAACCATCTGTTACTCACTGTACTCTGTTTAACACTTTTGTAAACTTACCCACTGACCTTTCTGTTTTTAGGTTCAGTTTTTGTCATCTTCAGGCAGCTAGATTAATTGCATAATGTGATAATTTTATTACAACTTGTAAATTTTGTTAGAAAGGCAAGCTTTATTCTACACTGCTTTTATCCTGTGAAACTTTGAATGAATTTTATACTTGTTAATTTCATCTTGCTGTTTTTATATTCAATTCTAATTGTTTACATTTTTTTCCTTATTAGCCAGCAGTGGCTGCTGGACCGACAAGACATCCTCAGAGAAAGGCAAGCTGATCTGAAAGTCCTCAGTGAAGATGAATATCAGAAAATCATGGTTTTTTACTCAAATTGTGAGTTTTGCGAGAAAACTTAATGCTTATTGCATGGTTAAACCTATTTAGTCTTTCTTTAGAATAAGTCTTGCTCATTTTGACACAAAGGCAGCAGTTGGGGGGAAGGGAAGAGATGGGTCAATTACATCTAATCCAGTAGAGTGGAGGCACATGGCCTAGTGGTTAGAGCAGGGATCGCGTGTTCGAATCTCAGACTGGGCGATGTGTGTGTTTATGAGCAAAACACCTAAGCTCCACGCAGCTCCGGCAGAAGATAATGGCAAACTTCTGCTGACTCCTTCGTCACAACTTTCTCTCACTCTATCCTCCTGCATCTTGCAGCTCACCTGCGACGGACTGGCGTCCTGTCCAGGTGGGGAACCTATACGCCAAGGAAACCGGAAACCAGATCTACCCTCGTACTCGACTTGTGTTTTATGTTGTAAACCCTGAATGGATGAAAGGCAAAGTTGATCTTGGCAAGATTTGAACTTAGGTGTTGTAACTTTAAAATATTTATATTAGGCCAAGAACAACAACTACTGCATGCTTTCAATCCATTTATCCTCATCAGGTATTGCTTACAGTTGTAATATTAAATAGTTTCCTTATAAATCATTTACAAGTTATTTCCCACACTTTTTGTACTGGTTTGAAAAGCCAGATCTGTTGAAAGCATCTCTATATATATAAACGGCAAAATGTCTGTGTGTGTGTGTGTCCTTTATACAAATCCACAATTTTTCAGTTAGAGGGCTCGCACTTTCTATGGTCATTCAAAACCGTCCAAGGGTGGTCGTACACATCTTTACATTTCCCCAGTCACTCCGCAAAGCCATTAAAAAATCAATGGAAGTGACTTTTTTGTGAATTCTCTATCCAAAACCCAATCAAAATGCCCGAAACTTGATATGCCAATTGAATGCCAGCTAGCTGTATGTGATTGGTTGGAGATTTGGACAGTACTCGCGTGTATGTGCGCACGCACGCAGCTGTATATGCATGCACTAGCACTATGACCCGGCGTTGTTGGGTCATAGTGCTGGTTGGTAATATTTGGAAACTATATTAGTATATTTATGTGTTGGGTGGTGTGTGTGTAGCCTAGTGGTTAGATTGTTGCACTCACAGCTGCAAGATTGTGGTTTCAATTTCGAGACCAGACAATGTTGTGAGTAAAACGCTTCATTTCATTGTTCAGTCTACTCAGCATCTCATTCAGGGGAAATTTTATGATCCCAGTCACTTATGACTGGCCCTCTTGAGCCATGAGATTCAATACAGCACTCACTTATGTTTTGCTGCTTAATGATGCATAATAAGTATTTAAAAAATGTGAGCTGGTGGTTGTTGATGTTGATCCAATAAAAATTGTTGTGAAATTATTAAATCATGTTTGTTTTGTTTAACCCTTTTGATACCAACCTACCTGAAACTGCCCTTGCTTCTATGATGCAAATTTGGTTTTAGAGTCACCATCATTAGCGTAGGAGTGGCTGTGTGGTAAGTAGCTTGCTTACCAACCACATGGTTCCGGGTTCAATCCCACTGCGTGGCACCTTGGGCAACTGTCTTCTACTATAGCCTTCGGCCAACCAAAGCCTTGTGAGTGGATTTGGTAGACGGAAACTGAAAGAAGCCTGTCGTATATATGTATATATATATGTGTTTGTCCCCCCCCCAACATCACTTGACAACCAATGCTGGTGTGTTTACGTCTCCGTAACTTAGCGGTTCGGCAAAAGAGACTGATAGAATAAGTATTAGGCTTACAATGAATAAGTCCTGGGGTTGATTTGCTCAACTAAAGGTGGTGCTCCAGCATGGCCACAGTCAAATGACTGACACAAATAAAAGAGTATCATTGTTTAATGTCCTCCTTCCATGCTGGCATGGGTTGGACAGTTTGACAGGAGCTGGCCTGACAGAAGACTGCACTATACTTCTGTGTCTGTTTTGGCGTGGTTTATACAGCTGGATGCCCTTCCTAACACCAACCGCCACACACAGTTGGCCAAGCGCTTTTTACGTGGCACCAGAACAGGCAAGGTCGGTTTTGGCATGGATTTTACAGCTGGATGCCCTTCCAAATGCCAGCCACTGTACAGTGTGGACTGGTTGCTTTTTAAGTGGCACTAGCACTTACAGGGTCACCAATAACTTCCCAAAACAAAGAATCTGAATGAAAATATTCCATTAAAATTTCATGTTAATTTTATACTCCAAACATCAGCTTTATAATGACGGTTGTCTTATTGAAAAGTTTTGAGATGACACCTCTTGCAACTGTGTTTCTTACAACCATTTTTTGGTCATGTTGGTTTGTCTAGTTTTGGGACAGACTCCTAAAAAGATTCTAGTGTTTTCTCTTCAAGCAATATGTTGTGAAAGATTTTAATTTTTTAAACTTTTTTACTCATCATCATCATCATCGTTTAACGTCCGCTTTCCATGCTAGCATGGGTTGGACGATTTGACTGAGGACTGGCAAACCAGATGGCTGCACCAAACTTCAATCTTGATCTGGCAGAGTTTCTACAGCTGGATGCCCTTCCTAACGCCAACCACTCCGAGAGTGTAGTGGGTGCTTTTACGTGCCACTGGCACGGGGCCAGTCAGGTGGTACTGGCAACAACCTCGCACGAATCTTTTAGACATGCCACCGGCATAGGTGCCAGTAAGGCAATGCTGGTAACGATCACTGCTGTATATATATATATATATATATATGTATGTATATATATAGATATTTTTATAGATATATATTTTTTTAAGCCTGGTACTTATTCTATCAGTCTCTTTTGCTGAACCAAATGTTCTGGAGCTGTGAACACACCAGCACCAGTTGTCAAGTGGTGGAGGGGGGAACACACAAATATATACATATATGTATATATATAGCGGCGTATGTGCACTTTGTTCTCTTATATGTAAATATACATATATATGTGTGTGTGTGTATATATATATATATATATATATATATATATATATATATATATATATACATACATATACATACATACATACACAATAGGTTTCTTTCAGTTTCTGTCTACCAAATCCACTCAAACCTTTGGTCAGCCTAAGGCTATAGTGGAAGAAACTTGTCCAAGGTGTCATGCAGTGGGACCGAACGCAGAACCATGTGGTTGAGAAGCAAGCTTCTTACCACACAGCTATGCCTAGTATTAATTAAAGGAGACAGGATCTAACTATCCATCATCATCATCATCAACATTGATTAATGTCCATTTTCCATACTGGCATGGGTTGGATGGTTTAACAGGCACTGGCTGGCCAAGGAGCTGTCCAGACTCCAATTGTCTGTTGTGGCATGTTTTCTATGGATGGATGCCCTTCCTAATGCTAACCACTTTACAAAGTGTGCTGGGTGCTTTTTATGACGTGCCACTACACAGGAGTGTTTATGCAGCATTGGCACGAATGTATTTTATGTGGAATTGGCACCTGGAAAGGACAAGCCTGTATGTATGGAAGACTGATTTTATTTAAATTGGTACCCGTGCCGGTGGCACATAAAAAGCACCATCCGATCGTGGCTGTTTGCCAGCCTCGTGTGGCACATAAAAGCACCCACTACACTCATGGAGTGGTTGGCATTAGGAAAGGCATCCAGCCGTAGAAACATTGCCAGATTAGACTGAGCCTGGTGCAGCCTTCTGGCTTCCCAAACCCCAGTTGAACCGTCCAACCCATGCTAGCATGGAGAGCAGACGCTAAACGATGATGATGATGGCACATCTCAAGTACAGGAAATCACTACAACTCCCAGTCCCTTGTCATTTCCTCATTGAGGCCCAGCATCCAAAGATCCCTTTTCACCACTTCATTCCACACCTTCCTAGGTCTACCTCTTCCACAAAACTGAGATACTGATCTATAACAATCTAGACATTATATATTTCATATTTTAGTTATCCAAGCATTAGGAGAACAGCTGAAGATGCGCCAACAAGTGATAGCTTCAGCAACTGTGTATTTCAAGAGATTTTATGCGAGGTAAGGTTTCCACTCTCATACTTTTATGGCATAACTTGTTTTCTGTGTTTAGACTTAACCCTTTAGCTTTCAGATTATTCTATCAAATGTAATGCTTATTTATTCACATTGCTTGGAATTTTGGAATTAATCATAAACTACCAGATTGTAAACTCTTGAAGCTACAAGATAATTTATTTTTAAAACAACATTGTAGAGTAGCTGTGAGGGGGCCAGTTTGAATATAAAGCATGTAAAGTATTTTGGCTGGATATGGCTGGTTTAAATGCTAAAGAGTTAAGTACAGGGTGGGACAAAGAGGATGGACGTTTTTGAATGAAAAATTCACAAAATCATTATTTGTAGATACAAATAAATTTAATTGACATCAATGTGTTTGTATTGAATTAGCATTTGTCAAAATCAAGTGTGGAAAACAACATCCATCATGTGGTGTCCGTTTTCATTGATGCATTTCTGAAGGCATTCTTGGAAGTTGGCCTCCACTCTCTCTAGCATTGCTTTGTGCATAGTCCCATGGTTTCACCTGTTGCCCAATGACCAATTTGTGCAGGTAGAAATGCAGGTCTTGATGCAAAATATACCTTACTGATCAATTAGCGATGCCAAGTTCAGTGGAATGTGTCTGAACAGAGTGATTCAGACTCCATATCAAAGCTTGTCTGATGCGTAACTGTTGTAGGCAAACATGCGATGCTCTATCGTCCACAGCTCCGTGGCTTTACCTGAAAAGAAAGAAAAATGCTAAGACACCATGGACCATTGGGGCTGAGTAATAGCCATTTCAAAAACGTCTATCGACCCTGAAAGGATGAAAGGCAAAATCAACCTTGGCAGAATTTGAACTCAGAACATAAAGACAGATGAAATACTGCTAAGCATTTCACCTGGCGTACTAATGATTCTGCCAACTTGCCACCTTTGTATGCCTTTCTTAATTCCAACCACTTTACAGAGTGTACTGAGTGTTTTTTATGTGGCACTACAATTGGGAGGAAAAGCCAGAAATGTTATATTAAAAGGAAGTACTGACCTAATAATGTTCATTCCTGATAGTCATAAACGGTAAGCAAGAGGCAGAAGATAAGAGAAATGAATGATTGGAGCATTGCAAGATAATGGTTCTAGATTGACAATTGTTATATTGTGAAATCAGGAATAAAAATTGTCACTTCAATAAAGTAAAGAATTAAGTTCTGTTTTAAATATTTCATTAAATAGAAGAAAAATTTCTGATATATTTGGTGAGTAGCTTAGCAAAACAAGGAACATTTCTGAATATTTTACTGAATAAAATAAATCAGATTTAATCAGCTTTCCTAAATTACTAGAATAGATTCCATAGACATTAAGGACAATTTTCAGTTATGTCTTTTACTATTTTTATTTCCAGGAATTCCCTCCGGTCTATTGATCCATGGTTAATGGCTCCAACATGTATTTTTTTAGCTTCCAAAGTTGAGGTGAGTGACCTTGTCGATTATTCCATTTATTTCTCATTTGGAATGTGACCTAGAAAAGAAAAATAATTTTTGTCAAAGAAAAGTAATTTTACAATAAACTTACTAAAATGTCAGACACCATTTGAGAAAGGAAAGTTGGCTTTGCTGGTCATTGGTGGAGAAAAGAGAAGCAGTTGGTTAGTGATACTGCATGGTGCAGACGGTATTTGAGGACACATGCATTTTTAGTCATTATTTTTATTGAACTTCTATTTCAGAAAATAACAATGACAGCCCCTATGCTTACTAATGAAACGAAAAGGCATGCTGTGATTGGGGCTTTGAAGGCTAAGCATGGTGATTTAGAAATTTCTTGTTTTCTAAAAGTTACAAGATCTTTTGTCTACAAGATTCAGTGTCAGTTAGAGAAAGATGGAAGTGTATTATCTGTATCAAAATGTAAAAACATTCCAAATGCTCTGATTTTATCAGGACACCTCAATTTATTCAGGAAGTTAAGCAAAACATTGAAGATAATCCAGGAAAATAAATGAGGTCAACTGCAAAAATATTTTGTGTGTCAGAAAAAACAATCAGAAATGTTTTGCACAAAGCTATCAGATACAAATCTTTCATGTCAGAAAAACAAAAGAAAACTATTTAATCAGATCCAAAAGACTTTTGAACAAACTTAAAAATTCATCAGAAAATAGTGTGATTTGACCAGGACCAGAAAACTAACAGAAGAAATGACAGATGGCTATGTGCAGACCCTTCTGAGATTCCAAGAGTAATGCACACAAAATTTCCTGCAAGTATCATGGTCTGGGGTGTTGTTAGCAATAAAGGACGTAATGCATCCTCACTTTTTTCCCCACAAGGCCTTAGGGTGAATGCTGCTGCATATATTGAGGTTCTGGATAAAGTTGTTAAGCCTTGGATCAACAGTGTATGCAATGGAAGGTCTTATGTCTTTCAAAAAGACTCTGCACCATCACACAAGGCTTAAATGAGAAAAGAATTGATGGCCGATTTACATGATCACATCACCCCCAACATTAGGCCTCCTAACTCTCCAGATCTCAATCCACTGAACTACTATGTATGGAACATTATTGCGGAAAATGTCAAAGATTCTTTGAAAGCCACCATAGTTTGAGTCATGTCTGATATGAACAAGGACCACTTAATCTGAGCTTGTAAGCAATTTGGACCCCACGTAGAGGCAGTTATTGATGCTTATGGTGGTTTTATTGAATGAAATTATTAAATTGATAATTTAACTTTGTTTATTATTTTTACAAAAATACATTTTTCTTTTCCTGTTATTATATAAGCGTTTTTTTAAAACCATAAATCTGTCCTCAAATACTGTCCACACCCTGTATACTTGTGGTGGTAGTGATGATGATGGTTATAATTGCATTAATGGCTTTGTGATGACCTATAGCAAATAATGATTGAATGAATCAGGATGTTGCCATGAGAAATTAGCATGTGACATGGGGGATAGAGATGGGTGGGGGAACAGGGTCATGTGGATTTGAACAAGTTGGGTTCTATGATGATGATTATTTTGAAGAAATATCAGACATATAACTACATTAACAGGGTCCTGTCTCCCCTAGTTTTATTCAAATACCACATTACTTGTCTATTTTATTTTACAGTGATTAAAGAATAACTTAAATATTTAAAAGCTGATAATTACTGAAGACTTAATTTGGTTATCAAATAGCAACATATTCATCTAACTTATTCTTGCATAGGAAAATGAACACAAAAATGAATGGGCATATGAATTTTCAGTAATTTAGTTGTATCATTGTGAGGATTTGGTAGATTTGGTTCAAAAGATGAATACCATACTTTCTAGCGTACAAGTCAAACTTTTCAGACAAAAATTTACAGCCCAAAGACGGCAGGTTGATTTATACGTCAGGACTACATTATAGGACCAAAAATTCCCTGTGAAATGCGACAGAATTTGGAAAGACAGTGTTGATGTTTGAATGTTTACACTATATACTGCTTCAATTAATGTCAGGAAATACGGTACTTGGGTTTCACTGTAATCTTTGACATACAGCATTGTTGCCGTATGACCCATGTCGGTAACAGGTACCTTCGGTTGCTGGCTTTTGCTTACTGTATACCAATATTTGTATTTGCAACTCTTTCTACTCTGTGCCATCATGATTAGTTGAGACGGTTGTTTCAAGAAAAGAAACGAAATTATTTATTGCTATGGTTTAGTCAGTTTGTCTTATAACAAAACTAATAAAGTTTCTGAAATTTCTTTGTTTTCTGAAAGTTACAAGATCTTTTGTCTACAAGATTCAGTGTAAGTTAGAGAAAGAAGATGGAAGTGTATTATCTGTAACAAAATGTAAAAACATTCCAAATGCTCTGATTTTATCAGGACACCTCAATTTATTCAGGAAGTTAAGCAAAACATTGAAGACAATCCAGGAAAATCAATGAGGTCAACTGCAAAAATAGTTTGTGTGTCAGAAAAAGCAATCAGAAATGTTTTGCGTGAAGACATCAGATAAAAATCTTACATGATGAGGAGAGGTCAGTTCATGTCAGAAAAACAAAAGAAAACTGTTTAATCAGATCCAAAAGACTTTTGAACAAACTTAAAAATTCATCAGAAGATAGTGTGATTTTTAGGTATTATTTAGTGATGAAAGTAAGACTAGTTTTGACTGTTGGTTATGTAGCTGTGATGAAATTTAGGTAAATAGTGTCTCTTGATGACAAATAAATAGAAACCTGCCCTTATTGAGAGGAACAAATATAGTTTTGGATGTATCATGCAAAAATGGTTGAGTGCACAAGAGATGAGAAAACAAGTATTTTGGCTAATTTATTCATGAAAGATGGCCATGTTTGTATGGTGGTGTTGGGATGAGGCAGAGAAAGACCAGAGAAATCTTTTCATTAAATCCCATAGATGAAATAATGCAAGATAGGAGTTTTCCTAGTGTGATCCCTTCAACTGATACGGGTCCAGAAAAACAAAGGATAATAAAACAAAGAAAGGTTGAAATTTAGGAAAACTGTTTTGTTTTGATAATTATAAAATATCGTTGCTAAATTCTGTTTTTTTTTTTTTTATCTTCCTCCGATTATTAGGAATTTGGAGTAATATCAAATAACAAGCTTATGACTACTTGTCAGAACGTTGGTAAGTATAGAGAAACCATTGAAAATTATTTATTCAACAGATACGAGTTGTTTCAAATATGTTTGAGATCATATTTTAATGAAATACTTCAAATGTTTTAATTAATTTTGAAAACATCAAGAATTTTGTGGGATTTAGTTAAATAAGTTTTCCCTATTCAGCTGATTCATAGAACATATATGAACATTTAACGTGGTTTTAGAGTCAAGTTTTGACTGCTATTTCCAGTGTGGAGGTATCTCTTAGATACCCTAGATTATAATATATATATTATATTATGCTGGAGCCTATGCGGCAGGTATTTAAAGGGAGAAATTTGACAAGACAGTCAGTCACCGGCTGACACTCGCTGACGATACATCGAAGAGAACAGAAGAAAGAAGACATGCACCCAACACCAGAGCTGAAGACACCTCCAAAAGGAGGGGGCCCTGCCATGTCAAAACGGTAGAGGAGTAGGGGCCAAAACCGGATGTGATTCCTCCTGGTGATGTCTTGAGCTAACTGGATCCTATAAAGGAGCTGTTGTGGTGGCAGACCATGAAACACGGTTGTAATTCCCCTATATATATATTGTTTAGAAGTATGATGTTGTGAGATGCTAGTGGTCAACAGTTTTGTAGGAGCTCTATGGTTGAAATACAACCTGGCTATTGGTCAGACTTCACGTTTTTAATTATTATCAAATATTTGAAGAATTTTTTGCCAATTTATTTAATTTTTTGTTTCAGTGAAAACCAAGTTCTCTCATGCTTATACCCAAGAATACCCTTATCGTATAAATAGTGTTTTAGAGTGTGAGTTTTATTTATTAGAAATGATGGTAAGTAAAATAATTTTATTTTCACATTGTAACTTTCTTTTATGAAAAGGCAATCTTTATATCCATCTTAAACATGTGTTTTGTTAGAACACTGAATACCCTGGTATTAAGCCTTAAGGGTTCCTCATGTGGTTACATGGGGCATAAAAGCATAGATATATATCATAGACGGGGGGGAGTCTGTTATGGGCACTGGAGCTGCCAGATGATGTGATTTTAGTCTATTGGACTTCCTCACTGGCAGGTGTCTGGACCATGTTTACCAGCATGGACATCAGACTTCAAAAACTAGTTAACCATTCAATGGTTTTAGTAAATTTATACAGAAAAAGTAAGCAATATACCATCCAGCATAAATAAAAGTCAACTTAGTTATGCGTATTTAAGCCATTATTTTCTCTGTAAAAATCTATTCTGACATTAAATGAGTCAACTTCTGGTATGAATTTTTACGTTTTGTTTGTCTTATTTCAACAAAAAAATTTCTAAACAAAATTCTGGAAACGATCTACTTATGTAATTTGCGCACCCCCTAAAGTTTATTTTTATTTTTGCGAAAAAAGTGCTTAAAAGTGCATGCCAGCCTCATCTTGCAGCCATGACATAGTGTCTTTTCAGTGACTGATGTTGCAAGAGTTTTCTGTTTAGCTGGTTACACAGTTTAAAATTTGTGTATATGGTTGTGCGGGTTAAGAAGTTTGCTTGCTGACCACGTAGTTTCAGGCTCGGTACCACTGTGTAGCACCACAAGTAAATGTCCTCTACTGTACCTCTATATACATTCGTGCTGGTGCCATATAAAAAGCGCTTATGCCTGAACCACATGTAGCACTTGTGCTGGTGTCACATAAAAGTACCCAGCACATTCTGTAAGGTGGTTGGCATTAGGAAGGGCATCCAGCCACAGAAACCATGCCAAAGCAGGCAGACTAGAGCCCAGTTGGCTTTCCAGCTGGCCAGCTCTTATCAAACCACCCAGCCCATGCCAGCATGGGAAACATGTTAAATGATGATGATGATGACATATACATACATACACACACACACATATATATTGTAAAAACCCATGTAATTTGCACACCTGTGTAATTTACACAGGTGATTTTCAGGATAAAATTTATTAAAAAAAAGCTTCTACTCATGTAAAATTCGCACCCAAAAGTTTTCAGAATTGCCAATACAGGCAGGGAAAAAATGGTCTTCATTTTAGTTGTATTTAGCATAATTTCACTTACTTATGATTAGATTTAATAAATTTTCACTAAATAAAAATAATTTCTGTTTAACAGGTATCACATTGAAAGCTATTAAATTACAAAGTGTTTGTGTTGTTTATCGTAAACTTTATTTTACATTTCTTGCCCACAAGAGATTATGTCTGATCTTTAGAATACTGCTGTATGTATTCTCAAATCACGATCCCAGGAAAAGTTGTTGATAAGAATTACCAACAAAAACAAAACTGATAAATACACACAGGTTTTGCAAATTAAGCTTGGCTGACACTTTGCTCAACCGACAGAGGAAGGTGACCGATCAAACTGATTATGTAAACAGAATTCTTTTCTGCCTGTTTTTGTCGGAACCTTTGATATGGAGTATTGAAATTTTAATCCCTTTCACACTTATAAAATGTCAAGCAAACTTTAAAATTTGCCATTACCATTATTGTCAGAAGAACTTATGAATCGTTTACTGCAAAAGAGAAATTAAATATATGTTCCATTGCGATAGGTAGAAGCTCCAAGCAATGTAAAATATGGCCTGGACCATGTTTACCAGCATGAACATCAGGCTTCAAAAACTAGTTAAGCATTTAATGGTTTTAGTAAATTTATACAGAAAAAGTAAGCATTATACTGTCCAGCATAAATAAAAGTCAACTTAGTTATGTGTATTTAAGCCATTATTTTCTCTGTAGAAATCTATTCTGGCAATTAAATGAGTCAACTTCTAGTGTGAATTTTTACATTTTATTTCATCAAAAGAATTTCTAAGAAAAATTCTGGCAATGATCTACTTATGTAATTTACGCACCCCCTAAAGTTTATTTTTATTTTTGCGGGAAAATGCTTCAATTACATGGGTTTTTACGGTATACATGCATACATACATACACACACATATACATATAAAACCATATATACACACATATATATATTTATGTTTATTTTACCCTAGGATTGCTGTTTGGTTCTTTATCATCCGTATCGACCTCTCATACAATATTGTGCTGACCTTGGACAAGATGACAACCTACTACCTGTTGCATGGTAAGGCTTCACTATTTCTTAGCGTTTAGTTTCTCTTATAATAAACATCTTTTGTATACATTTAGCAGGATTCAGTGTCAATGTCTGATGAATGTAAAATCCTTTCTTGAGAGATAACATGTAAAAGTAACTAATTTCAGTCAAGAAACATTTTAAACTTTTATCACTTAAACCTGTAGTTCCCAAACATTTTCAGGCTGCTGCCCACTTGGCATCCAGGCCACATTCCTAGCGCCCCACTCCTCACCACAAATGTAGACCACTTTCTCCAGCAAATTCAAAACAACTGTATTTCACAAATATAACTTAAACCTAATTAACTTATTAATATGTATATATTTTTTTACATCTGTTACCCCGTTTTGGCCACCCCATTATCATTTCACTTTTCTTCAATGTACCCTGGATCTTTCCACTGCCCACTTTGGAAACCACTGATTTAAACTGACCATGACGGTCTCAAATATTCTACGCATTTTATATTCAAACTGGCCAGATCCAGCCTCAAACATCAAACCCTACAATGCCTGATACATACAAGCTTGGGAAATGGAATGTTAAACTGAGGATATTATATCATATCAGACTATGAATAATTAAATCATAACAGTTATTATAGTCCACTCTGAATTGTGTCATTCAAAACATTATATTTCACAAACAATACACAATGCTTCAAGTATTCCGCAAAAACCTGTCTGGCCATGGGGGAAATATTACCTGGCTTGGAAATAAGTGAAGGTTGGCAACAAGTAGGACATCTGACTGTAAAAATCTGCCTTTGCAAATTCTGTCCAACCTATGTGAGCATAGAAATGTGGACATTAAAACAAAATGATGATATGGAATCTTGAAGCTACAAAATAATGCATGATTAATTCAAAACTGAATAAACAAACATTACATTTGCCAGTCATCTCAGTGCTAAGGGATTAAATTACTGGTTTGATTAAGAATTGTTCTCTATTATATATTTTAACCCTTTTGTTCAGCTAGTGTTAGGAACATAAATTGTGACTAAGGTTTGGTGGAAGATTTTAATTCAAAACTTATGAAAACAAGACATTTGTACTCAGAGCCAGAGCCAGTTTCAGCCAGGTTGGTATTGAAAGGGTTAAGAATTGTTTCTCTATTTTAACCCTTTTGTTACCATATTTCTGTTGAGATGCTCTGTGTTTCTTTCAATTACTTTAAATATAACAAAGAATTTAGTAAAATAACTTAGTTATCATTAAGCTAGTGTTAGGAACATAAATTGTGACTAAGGTTTGGTGGAATATTTTAATTCAAAACTTATGAAAACAAGATATTTGTACTCAGAGCCAGATCCAGTTTCAGCCGGGTTGGTAATGAAGGGGTTAAAATAAAATTTGTTTCTAACAATCATATACAAATTTGTGTTTACAATATCAAACATTGAAGGTGTGACAACAATAACTTAAGTGTAAATGGTTGTAGAATGGCTTCATAAAGAGACAGGTAAGAGAAAGGTCGGGGTGGGGATCACCAGTTATGGCTGTAGTCAAATAACTGAAACAAATAAAACAGTAAAAGACCCTAACCACTAAACCATGTGTCTTCTATCCATAGTATGTTATATTATTTAAATATGGTGATATTGGTGGAGTAAGTAGTTGTTTAAAGTAGGATGTAAAAGTTAAAAGCTGAATAGGTATTTTGGTGGGTGGGGTTGTCTTAAAACATTTTTTTATATTCAATAACAAGTTAGTCATTTTGAGAATGAAAAGGCTACCTTTTTATTGAATACAACAGTGACTGGTTGTCAGTTTAGCATGCTGGATTACTAAGCATATGCTTGTAATTTCAAAGTTTACTACTAGAATCATTGTGGCTTGACCCCGTTCTAGAAAGCTTGACTGACATTAAACAGGTTTGCACTGTTTTTTTTGTTTTTTTTCTCTTATGGTTAAGTAGGTTAGCAAGTCGGAAGGTCATCCAACTGGAAAAGCAATTACTTTAAAAGAAATTATCAACAAATGGATGGGACAAATAAAATTTGAAAAAAAAAGATTAAATATATAGGCGCAGGAGTGGCTGTGTGGTAAGTAGCTTGCTAACCAACCACATGGTTCCGGGTTCAGTCCCACTGCTTGGCATCTTGGGCAAGTGTCTTTTGCTATAGCCCCGGGCCGACCAATGCCTTGTGAGTGGATTTGGTAGACGGAAACTGAAAGAAGCCCGTCGTATATATGTATATATATGTGTGTGTGTATGTGTTTGTTTGTCTGTGTTTGTACCCCTAGCATTGCTTGACAACCGATGCTGGTGTGTTTACATTGCCGTCACTTAGCGGTTCGGCAAAAAGAGAATGATAGAATAAGTACTGGGCTTACAAAGAATAAGTCTTGGGGTCGATTTGCTCAACTAAAGGTGGTGCTCCAGCATGGCCACTGTCAAAGGACTGAATCAAGTAAAAGAGTAAAAGAAAGAGAGATAAAAGTTTTTAGCTGAGGCTATTCTCTCCATTTCTATCATAAATAGGATAGTCTGTGTTGCTACCTGAGGACACATATTTAGCCCTTATGTGCTACAGGTGTTCTTTTATTTGATGTTTACTGTATTTTCCAGCATCACTGGCACTCTTGTTGGTTATGATGACAAGGGTTTCAGGTGATGTCATCAACGGAACAGCCTCCTCGTGGAATTAACATGCAAGTGGCTGAGTACTCCACAGACATACATACACAGAATGTGACAAGGTTGGCCCTTTGAAAAACAGGTACAGCTCATTTTTACCAGCTGAGTGGACTGGAGCAACATGAAATAGAGTGTCTTTTGCTCAACTATACAATGTGCTGTCAGGTATTGAACTTGCAACCTTGTGATTGTGAGCCAAATACCCTAAGCATTTAGCCATGTGCTTTTCAGGTAAATGAGTTGAATTTTTCAGACCAAAATTTACAGCCCCCCAAAAAGGTCGGTCAGCTTATACACCAAGATGAATTTGGAGGACCAAACATTCCATGTGGAATGCAGCAGGATTTGGAAACATAGTGACAATGTTTGAATGTTACTCTACATGTCCACACTATATGTTACTTGAACTTGTACACTGGAAAATACAGTACAAATTTTACAAATTTAGCTCTGATTCACTGGTGTAAAGGTAACACACTTAGTGCTAACAAAGGGATGTGGGTTCGTCTCCCACGTGGATAGGAAAGCCTTCTTTTAGGTGCAGGAGTGGCTGTGTGGTAAGTAGCTTGCTTACCAACCACATGGCACCGGGTTCAGTCCCATTGTGTCTTCTACAATAGCCCCGGGCTGACCAAAGCCTTGTGAGTGGATTTGGTAGACAGAACCTGAAAGAAGCCCGTCATATATATGTATATATATATGTATGTGTGTCTGTGTTTGTCCCCCCCCTCCCGACATCGCTTGACAATCGATGCTGGTATGTTTGCGTCCCTGTAACTTAGCGTTTCGGCAAAAGAGACTGATAGAATAAGTACTAGGCTTACAAAGAATAAGTCCTGGGGTCGCTTTGCTTGACTAAAGGCGGTGCTCCAGCATGGCCGCAGTCAAATGACTGAAACAAGTAAAAGAGTAAAATTGGCGCAGCAAAACCTTAGGTGAACCTTATTTAATTATAATTATATTATCTTAACCAGTGTAAGGTGGTGAGCTGGCAGAATCGTTAAAATGCTGGACAAAATAATTAGGCGGCATTTTGTCCATCTTTACATTCTGGGTTCAGATTCTGCCGAGATTGACTTTGCCTTTCATCCTTTCGAGGTTGATCAAATAAGTACTAGTTAAGCACTGGGGTCAATGAAATCAACTAGCCCTCTTCCCCAAATTTCAAGCCTTGTACCTATTGTGTACCTAGGCGCAGGTGTGGCTGTCTGGTAAGTAGCTTGCTTACCAACCACATGGTTCTGGGTTCAGTCCCACTGTGTGGCATCTTGGGCAAGTGTCTTCTGCTATAGCCTCGTGAGTGGATTTGGTAGACGGAAACTGAAAGAAGCCTGTCGTATATATGTATGTGTGTCTATATGTTTGTGTGTCTGTGTTTGTCCCCCTAGCATTGCTGGTGTGTTTACATCCCCGTATCTTAGCGGTTCGGCAAAAGAGACCGATAGAATAAGTACTGGGCTTACAAAGGATAAGTCCCAGGGTCGATTTGCTCGACTAAAGGCGGTGCTCCAGCATGGCCACAGTCAAATGACTGAAACAAGTAAAAAGAGTATTGTAGAAAGAATTATTATAGCAGTATCTATCATGTAAATAAATGTTTTGTTCTCACTGAACTTCTGCTGTTTCAACTGTTGTTATTATTATTATTATTTTATTTATTGACTGTTATTATAGGAGAATAGTAAATGATAGTCTTAGAACTGACGTCTGTCTCATGTACCCACCATATCTTATAGCCCTAGGTAAGTATCCTTTTATTTCTGTTGTTTCTCATTACGGCCAATGTCTTAATTTCCATTGTAAGTCTGCTATAAAAGAAATTCCTTGTTGTAACATTCTGTTAGTAATCTTTCTTTATTTCATAAATCTGTTTCTTAACTCTTTCGTTACCCTATTTCTGTTCAGATGCTCTGTGTTTCTTTCAATTAATCTTAACCCTTTAGTGTTTAAACCGGCCAAATCCGGCCCAATATATTCTACATGTTTTATATTCAAACTGGCCATATCTAGCCTCTCACTCCTAACCTACAATGTCATTCTGAAAATAAGCAATCACATCATTGAAACCTCAAAGCTATAAGATAATGCATGATTAATTCAAAACAATTTGAGTGAAAAGGTATTACATTTAACAGAGTAATCTGAACACTAAAGGGTTAAATATAACAAAGAATTTAGTAAAAGAACTTAGTTATCATTCAGCTAGTGCTAGGAACATAAAATGTGACTAAGGTTTGGTGGAAGATTTTAATGCAAAACTTATGAAAACAAGACATTTGTATTACAGAGCCAGAGCTGGTTTTGGCCGGGTTGGTAACGAAAGGGTTAAAGGATATTTCTCTCATTCCTATCAACAAATATTTGCAAACAAACAAAATTCTACTTTTGTATGTTGGGCATGGCTGTGTGTAGTAAGAAGCTTGCTTCCTAACCACATGGTTTCAGGTTCAGTCCCACTGTGTGACACCTTCAGCAAGTGTCTTCTACTATAACCTTGGTCTGACCAAAGCCTTGTGAGTGGATTTGATGGACAGAAACTGGAAGAAGCTCGTTGTATATATATGTGTGTGTGTATGTACGTTTGTCACTCACTGCCGCTTGACAATGATAACCAGTGTTGGTTTGTTTACATCCCTGTAACTTAGTGGTTTGGCAAAAGTAACCGATAGACTAACTACCAAGCTTTAAAAAATGAGTACTGCTTCTGGTTCATTTGACTAAAAATTCTCCAAGGCTGTGCCCCAGCATGGCCACAGTCTAATAACTGAAACATGTAAAAGATAAAAAGAAGGAAATTACTCTCAGAGAGATAGTTTAAAGAATTTCGAATGATTATTGGGAAGGCAGTGAGCTGGCAGAATCATTAGAACATTGGACAAAATGCTTAGCAGCATTCTTTTACATTTTGAGTTCAAATCCTGCTGGGGTTGACTTTATGTTTTATCCTATCAAGGGGATCAATAAAATAAGTAGCAGTTGAGCACTAGGGTTGATGTAATCGACTTGCGCCTGGCAGTCATGGAGTGTGGTCATACTGGACTACCACCAACCTCTACATAATTGCTGGACCTCTTAGAAACCTGAAAGTTGTATAGGATAGTTATGGACAGAACACTCTTGATCCTAAGTCTGCTCTTTCAGGTTGAACCTGGTACAACAACAACAGTGACTGCGGTGGGACTTGAACTATAATCTTCTGTTCAGGAAGCTAATACCATTTCCATTGTGTGATAATTCCTTTGACCAACAAGAGTTCTCCATCTGTCTCATTCTTTGGCAACAGATTATAGTTATACCTGGATGTAACCTCTTGCCAGAGCTTCTGCTTCTTTGAACTTTTTCCATGTTGTTTTTGCTCTGTCTCACTTCCATTTCTCATGGAGTGTTCATCATAGGGGTTTGCCTTGTAATGTTGGAAACCACTTTCCATTAGGTGTGTCCCAGCCAACCCCATTTCGTCCTCTTGATTTTGGTTTCAGTAGGTTACTGGTTTTATCTGTTCCCATAGGGTTTTGCTTTTGGGTCTGTATTGCCATCTCACTCAAAAGATGTTCTGGAGACATCTATTCCAAACACCTTGTTGATGGAGAACAAGGTCTCTGATCACCAGATATCTCTGAACATCCTGAAGGCAACTGTGGCTTTCCCCAATCTTTGTGACCTGGTCTCTGACAAACGTTTAAGTGGAGTTAATTGTCTTCATGGGTTTCTGAAGGGCTAACTTATGTCTCCTGTGCTGCAATCATTTTAGTTTCAACTCACAATCTCAGATCAAAACACTTGCTATGGAAGCACACTTTTGTAATATTCATAATCATTAATGATTTAAAATTTTATGTTTTCCTATTTATGTTTTGAAATTCTTCTACATTTTGAGACTATGATCCTTTTAATATCTCATTGTTTTTTCAAAGCTTGTTTGCATATAGCATGTGTAATTCAAGACAAAGATGGGCGACAGTGGTTTGCAGAACTTTCAGTTGATATGGATAAAGTGAGTACTTTTTGGAAATTATACAAATTTATAAATGTTTAAATCAACACCTTCAGAAATAATTTCGTTTCCTTTTTTTTTTTTCTTTTTTTTTCTCCCCCTCTCTCATCAGGTTCTTGAAATTACAAAACAAATTTTAGCGTTTTATGAACTGTGGAAAAATTATGAAGAAAAAAAGGAAATTATTGCAGTTCTTGTGAAAATGCCAAAACCTAAGACCAGTCCAACCAGGTAAGAGATGTTTTCGATCTCATTTATTTAAAAAAAATCGTTGATATATTTATTCATATAAATTTTCATATCCTTATAGCTCATGTATATTATTTTCCATACTTCTGTTTTGTATAGAGTACATGTTTATATTTCTACATGTGGATGTGAACATATCTGGGTACTTGCCTCTTTTACCATATTTCCTAGCATACAAACTGAATTTTTAAGAACAAAATTCACAACCAAAATATAGTAGGTCAGCTTATACACCAAGACAGTTTTACAGGGCTAAAAGTTCCATGTGAAATGCAACAAGATTTGTAAAGATAGTAATGATACTTCACTGTTTATATTGTGTACTATGCTGACTTGTATGACAGAAAATATAGTAAATCATTTGTGTCTGCATCTGATTAATTGGTCCTCAATTATATCATTTATTCTGTTGGGTATCAAGGAATCGCAAGATCAAGTTTTTCATTTGTATTCTTTAAATCTTTCACTGGTATTTAATCTGGCATATTTCTCACAATAATGTCTTAATCTAATCAAAATAAACATTTTTATTCTCACTCAATTTTATTCCAGTATAAAATTATTTTCATTTAAGAGTGTAATTTTACAACTACTGAACCCAACTTTTGTTGAATTTGTAGATTTTGTTCTCATTTTGGTTTATTTTGGTTTATTTCTAAATCATTCTCAGACTTAATTTTGCTTTTTTCATGTGAGTGAAAGCTTTTTTTTTTTAATTTAATTTTCTAAAAATTAAGAATTTTTCGTTTTTATTAATTTGAATGGTTTTCATTAAGTCATCCTCAATCTCGCAATAAGTTGTGCATGAAAATTAAGGAAGATGGCCACACAAAACTCCACAATGCCTTTTCATCGCATCATACCATTTTTCCTTTAAAAAATTGTGGGGACACAATTTAAGAAGACATAAGGCCACACTATATCAGGATGATCTGCTGTGATAATAATAATAATAATAATAAAAACATGGACTTGTTATCATTTAGTTTGTTCAGTGCCGAGAAGTATTATTCCTGTTGATTAGTATTCTAGTTCCATTAACAACTGTTCTAAATACAAGAGGACAAAGAGTTTGATGGAACAAATATCTATAATGGGAGAAAGAAAAGGTAAGACAGGTGGCTTTGAATTGATTAGAGACAGTTACTGGAGTGGAGATGATGATGATGATGATAAAAATAGGAGCTAAATTCTGGAGGTGAGGAAGGTGTTGAGAACTCTTCATCCTGTTGGTATGGAAAGCAAGTGTGATGCTTCATGGCCACTCCTGCACCTATATTTCACTAATATCAGAAATTTAATTTGGTGTCATGTGTGGAGGCACATGGCCTAGTGGTTAGAGCAGCGGACTCATGGTCGAGGGATCGAAGGTTCGAATCTCAGACTGGGCTATGTGTGTTTATGAGTTAAAACACCTAAGCTCCACACGGCTCTGGCAGAAGGTAATGGTGAACTTCTGTCGACTTTTTCCTCTTGCATCTAGCAGCTCACCTGCGACGGACCGGCATCCCATCCAGGTGGGGAACCTATATGCCAATGAAACCGGGAAACCGATCCTTATGAGCCTGGCATGGTTCAAGAAGGAACAAATAATAAACCAATTTGGTGCCATTGGCTGGCAGAACTGTTAGCATGGTGGGTAAAATGCTTAGTAGCACTTCGTCTGTCTTTGCGTTCTGGGTTCAATTCTCTCGAGGTCAGCTTTGTCTTTCATTCTTTCAGGGTTGATAAAATAAGTACCAGTTGCATTTCAAAATTATTAATGCTAAGAAAATCTCTGCTTTTGCTATGTTGAAGAATAAACTCAGATTTTCATATTTGATAATAAATCGAAATTCTGGATTGGTGTTCCTTCAATGTTTTTCAGGTTTTCCTTTTTTTTCTTAAATGCTGTTTGAAAGTTAATTTATTTTGTAAAACTTGAGTGGCTGAAGAAACAGGAGGAGAATAATTGTGCAGTTGGGTGTTATTTAAGATAAAGTTGTGAAAAAATGTTGGGTAAGAGTGAGATATTTTCTAGAAAAGAGCAACAATTTGTTTATTGATTAAGATCCTTGTTCTTTTTAATCTCTCTCAGGCCTGCATTACAAGGTCCAAATGGGCAGGAAAACAGTCAGTCCTTGCAGCCATCCCAGCAAACTCGTCAGAGTTAGGCATCAATGTGTTATAATCACCATAGAGGAAAGACAGCTTGACTTAGAGCAAGTCTCAAACTACCATGTTTACTACTCTCCCATTAAATGGTCCTCGCTAACTCATTGAAAACTTGTGTGCAACAACTGAGCAACTTGTTCATCATCGTCATGAAGCAGACATTTTGTACTCAGTGATGACATGCTGCAGAGAAGTGAGACATTTAGACAGGTTTTTAAGCCTCTAAACGAACTTTCAAACTAACGAAACTAAATGGACTGCATTGTATGTTTGACCAAGTGACATTTTATCAGTCAGTGTCAACTCTGCATTGAATCATTTAGGTTTGTCATACCAAAATAAGTTTGCAATTAGAACAAAATTCTAGTTTTCATTAAAAAAAAAATTTTTTTTTTTGTTTTATATTTGCTTAAATTGTTAAGCGGTGCCTAAAGTTTGTTTGATCCATTCGAGTTCCACAAACAAATATATTATGGAATCTGTAGTTAACTTTTGAAAATTCTAATAGAATTGGAGAAAATATTGTCTCCAAAATTTGACTTTTTTTCTCTAAATTCCAATAATCTGAATCCCAATTTTTAAAATTTTCTTTGACAAAATTCCTAAAATTTTAATTTTAATTCAGATGAATTCTTCAGTCTTGTCTTTTTCTTTTAATGAAATATTTCAACCCATCACCATAACTTCCTGTTGTGTTTGTTTTTCAGAAATGAAGCAAAAATGCAACAGTAGTAACAGCGAAGATTTTTAATTCCTTCCTGGGGTCTTTGAGCAGTCTTACTCCTGATGCAGCCATCATTCTCCTTCCTAATGCTGGTTGCTTTATCATTTTATTTATTTATTATTTTTTTTATTTCAAAGAATTTGTAGAACTTATACAGAATCTTATCGAAAACCAAAGCAGAACCTATTAAATTTTTGAAATGGTTTGACAAAAACAGTTTCTAATTAGCAGATATTGAGTCATTTAAATGCATCTGAACCCCTTCATTATGGATATTAATTAAAAACTTACTAGATTTGAAGTTCTTTTTACATGTGAAATACAGTAACTGAATTCTTGAAAAGTTTTTCGTAAATTATGGTTAACTAGGAGCATTTAATGAATATTCTCCTCAAATATAAAAATGCTTTATATTTTCTATAAATGTTGATAAAGCATCACCAAAACCACGAGACGGTTTTTATGGTGTCTGAATACCAAAGTGAAATTAAAAATGAGAAACTGCAAAAGAGAATAATCTTCAATAACAAAGATTATCTGAAACTGCAACGGATCTGTGGATCTTTGGATATTTTATTTTAACCTCTTCAGTTTTAGGTGTAAAGTTAAAATCAATTTTTACATTTCGTTAATAAGTTTTGCTTCAGATTTTAAATTGTCGTAAGTCGTTTGTAATTAACAACTGACTCGTTATCTTTGTCCAATGTCAATATTTATCACATCGTCTGAAGATGAGATTTTAGTTTCATTTCATCTCAAAAAGGGACCACATTCATTAGTCAATATTTCATAATTTTCTGTATATTCAGGAAAAATAACACCAACACCATTGTAAATATGTTTTTTTCATAAATTCCTATTTTTTCCTATTTTTCTTTCATTGTTGGTAATTTTCTTTGAGGAATAAAGTAATTAATGAAAACTTTCATCTTGTCTATTACTGCTTCTTTGCATGTGTGTGTGAGGTCCAGGTACTCAATTAGTTTTCACAAAAACCTCAGTTGTAATTGCTTGACTTCTGTAACCTATTCAAAGGGGCTAAAAACAAGCAGCTGCAACCGTATTTAGTATGTCTCTTCACAATACAAATCCCTCTGCTTTTAAAAAAAACCCAAGTTTCCTCACCTCCAGAATGGCATAATTTTCTTAGCTGTTTTATCAAAAATGGTTTACTCTAACGAGGTTTAATCAAAAGGTATTGGGACTGTAAGCTGGCAGAAACGTTAGCACGCCGGGCGACAATGCTTAGCGGTATTTCGTCTGTCGCTATGTTCTGAGATCAAATTCTGCCGAGGTCGACTTTGCCTTTCATCCTTTCAGGGTCAATAAATTAAGTACCAGTTATGCACTGGGATTGATGTAATCGACGTAATCCGTTTGTCTGTCCTTGTTTGTCCCCTCTGTGTTTAGCCCCTTGTGGGTAGTAAAGAAATAGGTATTGGGACTGTTACTATGGTAACAGAGCTAAAGTAAGCAGTGAAGCCACTTGTTGACCTTGAACAGTCTCATGTACACTCTAAGTGATAAGATTTTTGCTCACATTTATAGTGCTTGGAAATAGTATGTTTTGTGGTTGTCTCAAAAAGACTGAGTTTCAGCTGTGCAGGATCTTGATTGTGTCAAGGAAGATGCAAGCTTTTTGAAAATGGTCACAACAGGTGACAAATTGAGAGTCTATGGCTATGATGCCAAAATCAAGTCAAATTTCAAATCCCTCTTCAAAGGGACAAGATTTCAAGACAGTAAATCCAACTGAGTGAGATGAGGCAGTTGCTTTCTGTTTCGAGAAATGCTTCCATCAATGGAAAAGATGCTGGATAAAGTTGGGTGACTTCAGGAGATTAAATGCCAAATTGATATTGCCATCTGAAAGTTCAAGAGTTAGTGCATGTACTTAGCTTTCTCTGGTTAATCCAGCCCAATGATTAACAGCCAACCACTTCTGATCTGGTTCTCTTACCCCTAAACAGAACAGCCTCTCTTTCTCAACAAAGCTCATGGCAACAGCTACTTCCTTCATCAACATCAAGTAGCAGTGTCCAACACTGCCAGATCACTGGAAACTGGACTAAAGTCATAAGTATTCAAACAGCCAAGTATTACACAGACATATCCTCAAAACTGTTAGAAAGACTCTTCCTTGATGTCAAATAAACATCCACCATGTGGAGGCACAATTGCCCAGTGGTTAGGCAGCAAACTCGAGGTCGGAGGATTGCGGTTTCGATTCCCAGACCAGGCATTATGTGTTTGTTGAGCGAAAACGCCTAAAGCTCCACGATTCTCTGGCAGGGGGTGGTGGCGACCCCTGTTGTACTCTTTCACCCCAACTTTCTCTCACTGTTTCTTGAGTAACGCTGCGATGGACTGGCATCCCATCAAGCTGGGGGGAACACATACACCACAGATACCGGGCCCATGAGCCTGGCTAGGCATGAAAAGGGCGCATAAATAAATGAAACATCCACCACACTATTCAAGAACCTTACACAGGGTAACAACAACACCCACATGTACATCAACCTCACTGCAATCAGCAAAGCTTTTGACTTCATTTTACTTTCACTTCTTGGACACAAAACATTCAACATCTTTAAAAAAAAAAGATGACACAAAATGGTGACTAGCAAACTACCTCTGAGGTGGCCAAACCTATCAGTGTACAATACTGCATAGCTAGACTGTGTGCAGCTCTTCAATTTGTCACCACTGCCCCAGCCAAAATACATATTGCCTAGAGCAGACCCAAAAGTGGTGCAACTCCCATAAAAGTACCACCTGGGGTGGACTGCCCCCTCTAGCTATGCTAGTGGTGTTCAATAACAATGCAACAGGATATGCAAAATCTTGAATGTAGTACAAGGCTGTTTATTTTTAGAATGACATTGTAGGGTTGGTGTGAGAAGCCAGAACTGGCCAGTTTGAACATAAAACAGAATATTTGGGCCAGACATGGCCTGTTTAAATACTAAGGGGTTAAAGATTTCTGTTCTATATTTTAGAGCTGAGGAATTCTGTACAACTTGGAATTGGGGGTTAGAAGCCTATGCTATTAACCATTACGTTATATGCCCATGGGCATATATATTTCTTTACTACCCACAAGGGGCTAAACATAGAGGGGACAAACAAGGACAGACAAAGGGATTGAGTCGATTAGATCGACCCAGTGTGAAACTGGTACTTTATTTATCGACCCCGAGAGGATGAAAGGCAAAGTCGACCATGGCGGAATTTGAACTCAGAACGTAACGGCAGGCGAAATATGGCTACGCATTTTGCCCGGTGTGCTAACGTTTCTGCCAGCTCACCGTGTAATGGTTAAGACCGGAGGCTACTAACCTCAAGATTCCAAGTTCAATTCCAGGTAGTGCCTTGAATAAATAATAATGACAACATCAGCAAAAGAATACCTTAGAAATGAGAACCCAGAGTTGGGTTCAAAATTCTACCAGGACACCTGATGAAGGCTGTATCAGCCGAAACGTTGTGGTAACAACAAACAAGATAAGGACATGAATCCGTCCAATGTAAATGATGGAAATAAGGTTAAACATTTACTCTTTAACTTGTTTCAGTCATCTGACTGCGGCCATGCTGGAGCACCGCCTTTTAGTCGAGCAACTCGACCCCGGGACTTATTCTTTTGTAAGCCCAGTACTTATTCTATTGGTCTCTTTTGCCGAACCGCTAAGTAACGGGGACATAAAACACACCAACATCGGTTGTCAAGCAATGCTAGGGGGACAAACACAGACACACACGCACATATCTATATATATACACTACCGTCAGAAATTAATTAGCACCCTTGATTTGCTCTTCACTCAAGGTATGTGCTGTCACCTAGTGGCCATATCTCGAACTATTGCTTTGTTGCGAGTTCACTGTTGCGCAGAACGATGACGTAACTTTGTTTGCAGAGCAGTTTGAGAGTCTACAGCCTTATGATGTTGACATAGCAGTGCAACAACAACTTGGAGTGCGGATGCAGACAAACTTCCTTTGTTTAATAGATATAGGTAGCGCCTCGTAAGGACCGAAATCACACCATACTAAGTTTTCTCATCGCGTAAGACGTTTTGAACAGCTCATAGGTTAATTGATTTAACCTATTTAATGTAGAAATTTGAGAAGTGCTAATTAATTTCTGACGCAAGTGTATATATACATATATACGACGGGCTTCTTTCAGTTTCCGTTTACCAAATCCACTCACAAGGCTTTGGTCGGCCCGAGGCTATAGTAGAAGACACTTGCCCAAGGTGTCAGGAAAAAACAAAAAGAAAACAATGCGAACTAATTAATACATTAAAATAATTTTAATCATTGAATGCTACTGTCTAAATAGGTGGACATGCATAGATTTATCAATAAACACCTACATTTATCTCACTGTTGCTGCTGCTTTGTACATCGATGTCATTATCGAGGGGGCAACTACTTATACAGTAACTCCAATTTATGATCCATTTTTATATAACAATCAACCGAAACAATTTTTAATTAATTTAAAACAAGGACAATTAAAAGAATTAATAGGAAGTGCTTGTTGTCAATTACAAGATTTGTCAGACGCAAAAAAATAGAAATCAAAAGACATTAGAGTAGTATTGCTATTTGTTCGGATTAATCTTTCCAGTCCCACATTGGAGGTACAAACTCTTCATAATCGGTATTATAGATAAATGTACGAATAAAGGCTTCTTTGTCTGCGGGTTCTGGGTAAGTCGTAGCAATACCTTCACGATACATATATTCTGCTAAAGATGCTGCAATTGCTGTGGATACTTCATTTATGTCATTTAAAGGAGGATAAACTCGTCCTTCTTCCAAATGAGAATCTTTCACTAGATCGGCCAATTTCTGTAAAGAAAGTAAAAGAAATTTTTTAAAAAGTTTTAGAGAAAACAAGTCTTGAAATAGCATCATCATCATCATCATTTAATGTCCATTTTCCATGCTGTATGGTTGGATGGTTTGACCAGAGCTGACAAGCGGGAGAGCTGCACCAGATTCCACTTGCCTGACTTCTATGGCTGGATACCCTTCCTAACGCCAACCACTTTACAGAGTGTGCTGGGTGCTTTTATGTAGCACCACACGAGTGCTTTTACATGACATTGGCACAAGTGCTTTTATGTGGCACCAACACAGGACTCTTAATGGTCAATCCTCTGATTCTTCTAATACAATAAATACTATTTGATGTAACATATCAAAGAATATAATAAATAAAAACAAGAAAAAGTTACCTGTGCTGCATGCAAGAAAATGACTTCTGGAATATGACGAGCTCCGCAAGTGAGAACAGCCATAGCCACTCCAGGGAAGATATAGGCATTATTACCTTGACCTGTGTAATAGGTCTTCCCATTGAGTGTCACCGGGTTAAAAGGACTCCCACTAGCAAATACACAGCGACCCTGAAATTGGAAAGAAAAATAAAAGGGACATCAAGAAATGGGGATTTGTATTTTTTTTTTTTAATCAAGAAGTAATTTTAAAAGTGGAAAGAAGCTTGCTTTGCAACCATGTGGTTTAGTGCTAGGTCCCACTGCACAGCTCTTTGGCCATGTGTTTTACTAGTATAGCCCTAGGCTGACCAATGCCTACTGAGTGGATTCGATAGACAGAAACTTTGTGTAAGCCTTTGTGAAAGGCGGCAAGTTGGCAGAAACGTTAGCACGCTGAGTGAAATGCTTAGCGATATTTCGTCTGTCTTTACGTTCTAAGTTCAAATTCTGCCGAGGTCGACTCTGCCTTTCATCTTTTCGGGGTCGATAAATTAAGTACCAGTTATGGACTGGGGTCGATGTAATCGACTTAATCCCTTTGTCCTTGTTTGTCCCTTCTGTGTTTAGCCCCTAGTGGGCAATAAAGAAATAAGAAACTTTGTGGAAGCCTTGTGTGTGTCTTTGTAACTGTCTCTACTCTCATACAACTGGTGTGGTAACGTAGCAGTTTAGCAAAAGAGACTGTACTCTTTCACCACAACTTTCTCTCACTCTTTCTTCCTGTTTCTGCTGTACCTGTATTTCAAAGAGCCAGCCTTGTCACACTCTGTGTCACACTGAGAATTGATGATGTGAATTAACCCTTTAATATTCTTATTATTCACATTTTGAATTTATCATCCATTATCTTGTGGCTTCAATACTGTGAAGCTGTGATTGTTTATTTTAGGAATGATATTGTAGAGTAAATGTGAGAGGCTGGATCTGGCCAGTTTGACTACAAAGCAGGTGGAATATTTGGGTTGGAGATGACCAGTTTGAATAATAAAATGTTAAAGATTAAAGTGGAAATGACAGGTAAATCTGAAAGAAAACTGCTACTAGGTATTCTTTTATTTGTTTCAGTCATTTGACTGTGGCCATGTTGGAGCACCACCTTTAGTTGAACAAATCAATGTAAACACACCAATGGGGACGTAAACACACCAACATTGGTTGACAAGTGATGATGGGAGGACAAACACAGATACACAAACATATACACACACATACATATATATACGACGGGCTTCTTTCAGTTTCTGTCTACCAAATCTACTCACAAGGCTTTGATCAGCCCAAGGCTATAGTAGAAGACACTTGCCCAAGGTGCCATGCAGTGGGACCGAACCCAGAACCATGTGATTGGTAAGCAAGCTATTTACCATACAGCCACTCCTGCACCTATAAAACATTAGGTCTCACCGAGATGTGAACTCAGATTGCTGGATTCAAAGTTCAGAGTGCTAACCATTACAGATTTGTTACAATATCTTTTTATTATTTATACTGTAAATGAAGGAGTGAGTTTTTGTGTTTGAAGGTTAAAAGTATATAATTTACCTCACTGAAGGTATACGCTTGTTCTGCTGTACATTCTGCTTTGCTAGTAGGATTGCTCAGAGCAAAAATTATTGGTCTTTCATTATATTTAGCCATATTTCGGATTATCTTTTCGGTAAAGGCACCAGCAACTGCAGCAGCACCTAAAGACATTTTAAATTTTCAAATGAATTTATTGTCAATTTTTAAAGAAGAAATATTATTGTAAATAAACAATAACAAAAAAATGCTATCGTAAATAGTGTTAATGAAGTGAATGAAATAACGACTGACTGATTATTGATAATAATTTCTGAAGTTTCAAGGAAACAAGAATTCTTACCAATAATAGCAGTAGGCTTCAATATTTCTACAGCTTCGTCAAGAGTGTCAACAGGTGCATGGTCTTTTGCAAAGTCAAGTTTGTGACCCGTCACACCTCCAGATGGTCGATTCTGCAAAAATAAAATAAATACATAAAAGATTAAAAAAAAAAGATTTTCTAAGAAACTAAATTAGTAATTGCAGAAAAAAAAATTTTTACATTTTAATACAATACAGCCAAGTATTTTCCTTCCTTGTAAATCAAAGTAGATATCTCTAATACATACACACAGATGATGCATAGGTATAAAGGAAATATGTCCTGTGTATCACGTTATACGTGGAGGCACATGGCCTAGTGGTTAGAGCAGCGGACTCATGGTTGAGGGATCACGGGTTCGAATCTCAGACTGGGCGATGTGTGTGTTTATGAGCGAAACACCTAAGCTCCACGTGGCTCCGGCAGAAAGTAATGGCGAACTTCTGCTGACTCTTTTACCACAACTTTCTGTCACTCTTTCCTCCTGCATCTTGCAGCTCACCCGCGACGGACTGGCATCCTGTCCAGGTAGGGAACCTATACGCCAAGGAAACTGGGAAACTGACCCTAATGAGCCAGGGATGGCTCGAGAAGGAACAAACATCACATTATAAACAGGATAGGCAAAGGGTTAAAATTAGATTAGGGTTTATCCACTCTTAACCCTTTACCTATCCAATGCCTTTTCATACATTTGTTCTAAAAGTTCCTGCTTGTTTTCAGACTTTTACTTAACCTTTGTCTCATATGTTCTGAGTAATATAAGTTACTCAGGTGGTTAAAAAAATTGGGAATGTTTTTAACACTGCACTCACTGAAGTGTAAAAAGCTTTCTCTTATTCAAGTGTATCTTTTCACTAATACCCACCTTACTAGACTTTTTATCAAAAGGCTTAAGTCTCTTTTAAGTGGGACTTGGAGCTGAAAACAGGAGCGTTTACTCACCATCATCCAGCCCAATGCAATTCTTCCACACCAGATGTCCCAATCAAGCGATTATGGCATGAACATCCTGTTTACTCACGTTGGTCTTTAACAAGCTGAAATATCTCATCTCTGCACACCAAAACTACAGATGAGAGCAGTTTTCCACTAACTGAATTGGTTGATCCTGGTCATTGGCAAATTGTTGTCTGTTCGTCCATTTAGCGTCCAATGATATTTGCTGATGAGTCAATGAAATTTATTTCCTGATAATAGTTCACTCCCACCATACTGCAGCATCCCATGTTTTCACTGTACCCTGGCTCAGGTGGTTACACACTGTTTAATGCCCAGCTGGAACCCTCATGGGTGTTGCTACTCTTGATCAGAGTAGCAGCACCTATCTAGGAACAATAGTGGCTAAGAGCTGATTCCACTCTCCTCAGAACACTGGAATTCTTTCACCAGGGTCCCAGATGCAATTTCAAGTCATACCCAAGACACTAAGTCAAATTAAAGCACATAATAATTATAAGCAAACGGTAAAGAGCTTCTTCAGTCATAAATGACCATGGGATTGCACCTAGAAAGTTCCCCTCCAAGACACAAGTCTGGGAAAGGTTGTCTATGGAAGACCAGCAGTCGTCCATGCATACCAGCTTCCCCCGTCTATGTCATTGATGTTATCCAAGGGAAAGGTAAAGGCTGATACAGCTTGGAACCAGTGAAGCCGCAACTCATTTCTACAGCTGAGTGAACTGGAGCAACATGAAAAAGTGTCTCACTCAAGAACACAATACATAGCCTGGTCTCGGAATTGAACTCACTACCTCATGATTGTGAGCCCAATGCTCTAACCATTAAGCCATATGCCTTCACACTGTAATCATAAGTAGACTTAATATAATAAGTGTACTTAATATAATAAGTGTACTGCAAATAGTAACATCATCATCATCATTTAACGTCCGTTTTCCATGCTAGCATGGGTTGGACAGTTTTGACTGAGGGCTGGCAACCAGATGGCTGCACCAGGCTCCAGTCTTGATCTGGCAGAGTTTCTACAGCTGGATGCCCTTCCTAATGCCAACCACTCCAAGAGTGTAGTGGGTGCGTTTTACGTGCCACCTGTACGGCCAACAACATCAAATAAAATAAATAAACAAACATACCTTTACAAGTAAGCCTCTAGAGTCAACCATCCATATTTTAGAGAAAGCCTCTGCTTCAGTGCTGCCTTCTTCAATCATAGCTAATGCTACCAAATTAGCTATACCAATATTAGCCTGAAAGTAAGAGAGAGACATAAGGTTGACTACATTTATTCTTTGAAAATTGCTGCAACCCGTTTTAAAATTCTAACACCAAATAGAAGTATATTGAAACGGTTGATTATTATAGCTAAAACTTACTTAATATCAATGTATATATTTAGGAGACAACTATTTCATCCAGGGGCTTGAGGCACTAAGGGTTTAGGGCAAATACAATGTACCAATGGTTACGTACACTGCTAGAATAAGTGTCAGATCAAGTGAACTGAAAGAAAATAAATTTAATATTGTCACAACAAGTAGAAGGAGGTTTGTCCAGATAGAATAGGACAGAAAAACAAAATGAAGTTTTAAAGATGTATCTAGAGATCGTTCTCAATTTGAATTTCCTAATTCTTGAGCTTAACTACTCCATGTGTTGCTTTCTTATGTTTAGGTCTGGACTTTCTGTACGACACAGGACCACATGGGACTCCATTGGTTGGTCAGCCAGTCTGACTGAGCCAGTCCTGAAATACATAATATCACAAGAATTGTACTAACCTTGTTTATTTTCATTTGGAAGGAAGGGAGTCTCTCTAATGTAAAGGAGAGAATTCTAATCTCCATTTCTATTATTCATTGAACTAGGATCCAATAGGGTTGTAAGAGTTAATACAGGGGTCACCAAACTTTTTCAACTATTGACCCCCTTTAGCCACTTTTCCTTCCACAACAACCCCCTTTAGCCACATTTCTTTCTGCATCGACCGCCCTCTTCATTTAAAATATCTTAATACCCTACCCTACCATATCTTAAATGCATACTGGGTACTGATGCTGGCAATTAAATTGTTTGCTAAAATACACAGGTATGACAAATTAAGAAATTCTTTTGAAGATGACATACTTTTTACATTTAAAACTACGTGTACAATTATACAATGTTAAGCTTTCAATTTTTATGAAATTGTTTTCACATTTAGAAAAAGTAAAGAATGCATCGTATCACTGGAATATCTTTTATTAAAACTGACAACATCAATGTGAGGGATGGGCATGGCGCTGACTAAGTATTTCAAGCAGTTCATCTGGGTGAGATGGTCTTTCGCAAGCCGACCCCCATTTGACCCCTTGGCTATCATCGACCCTCCTGTAATTCCTCGCCAATCCCTAGGGGGTCCCACAGACCCCCTTTGGCGACCCGAGTTAATATATTGCCTCAGATAAAAGGAATATTTAAAATATTTGTGGGATTTAATCTTCAAAGTTGCTGAGATGAAATTTAGACATTATTTTAAAAAGACATTTATGGTTAATGCATTATGAATAGTTTTTCCTATCATCATCAGTTACATCTACTTTCCATACAGAGATTGGTCAGATGGATTGTCACAGTCTGTGAGAGAGTTTTTATTTGGAATCACTGCTCTCAAAGATGTGTCATGACCATATTCTAATTTGGTTTGGTTCCTAACAGCAACCTTTTTAGAAAGTATACTGAAAACATTCTATGATAGCGCTCTACACCAAAGAGGTTTTCTTGTTCTCAACAAGTCTAAAGAGTCTTCTCTGACCCTCACAGACCCCTTTCGTTTCGAACAATAAGTGAAAGGGAGTGAATAGAAGAACCGGAGTGAGAGAGGGTGATTGAAAAGAGAAAGTAAAATGGGGAAAACAGAATGATAAAAGAGGAAGATTAAGAAAGGAGTAATGGGAGAGAGACAATGATAGTCAGTTACATGTTGGTTGTTGGTAAGGAGATTGAATAGGAAAGCTGCATGAGTGGCATGACAAGACAGTGATGGAAGAGGGAGTGATGCGTAAGAGCGAAAATGATGGATAGTAACAAAAGTGAAGGTGGTGGAACTAAACAAACAAATCCGAAGTCATCCCTCATTAGAGAAGCAGCCTGGTACAGTAATGGTAGAGAGGGTGAATCAGAAATGAGAAAGTAATGAAGGAAATGAGTAAGACACCCAGATGTAGTAGACATCCTGACTTCCATCACTATCGCCACTTTTAATGTACATTTTACCAGGTTTGCATGGACAGGAGAATCTGTTCCAGCACAGCTCATCATCACTCATTTCCTTTCTGAAGTTCTAAAAAACAATTTTCAGAGAGGCATGACTGTGGAGTAAGAAGTTTGCTTCCCAACCACCTGGTTCTGGGTTCAGTCCCACCGCATGACACCTTGGGCAAGTATCTTCTATTATAGCCTCAGGCTGACCAAAGCCTCATAAGAGGATTTGGTAGACAGAAACTGAAAGCAGCCTGTTGTGTGTGAATATATATATATATATATATAGGCGCAGGAGTGGCTGTGTGGTAAGTAGCTTGCTTACCAACCACATGGTTCCGGGTTCAGTCCCACTGCATGGCACCTTGGGCAAGTGTCTTCTACTATAGCCTCGGGTCAACCAATGCCTTGTGAGTGGATTTGGTAGACGGAAACTGAAAGAAGCCCGTCGTATATATGTATATATATATGTGTGCGTGTATGTTTGTGTGTCTGTGTTTGTCCCCCTAGCATTGCTTGACAACTGATGCTGGTGTGTTTATGTCCCCGTCACTTAGCGGTTTGGCAAAAGAGATCGATAGAATAAGTACTGGGCTTACAAAGAGTAAGTCCCGGGGTCGAGTTGCTCGATTAAAGGCGGTGCTCCAGCATGACCGCAGTCAAATGACTGAAACAAGTAAAAGAGTATATATATATATATATATATATATATATATATATAGAGAGAGAGAGAGAGAGAGAGATACACACGTACACACGCATGTGTCTATGTTTATGCCCTACCACCACTTGTCAACCGGTGTTGATGTGTTTACATCTCTGTAACTTGGCAGTTCAGCAAGTGACTAATAGAATGAGTATCAGGCTTTAAAAAAAAAGTACTGGGATCGATTTGTCTGACTAAACCAAAGGGCAGCAAGCTGGCAGAATCGTTAGCATGCTGGTCGAAATGCTTAGCGGTATTTCGTCTGCTATTATGTTCTGTGTTCAAATTCTGCTGAGGTCAACTTAGCCTTTTATCCTTTCGGGGGTCGATAAATTAAGTACCAGTGAAACACTGGGGTTGATGTAATCGACTTAATCCCTTTGCCTGTCTTTGTTTGTCCACTCAATGTTTAGCTTCTCTCTCTCTCTCTCTCTCTACATATATATATATGCCTGCTCGCTTAGCCAGAAGGGTGGCATCACTTGAAGGCTAAAACAATGTGAAGCGCATTGTGACTAGCGATGTGTAGCAACATCTGATAGCCTGGTTGGTCACGTGATCACGTGATATATATATATATAACATACTACAAATTTACCTGATACATTTAAAATTGTTTCTTGAAATTGATACATACCTCACCAGCACCTTGAAATAAAAATAAATTATCAATTAACTTCCGTTTTGTTATTCTCATACTAGCGATTATTCCTGCCGCTGCAACAGCCGCTGTGCCTGAGAAACAAGAAACAAACAACAACAGTATTAAAAACAAAGAACTATAAACACAGAGAGACAACACAACTCTTAAAATAGATTGTAGTTAGTTGTCTCAACACAAAACATTGTTTATTAAGTGTCATTCAATCAATGGACTTGATTCTATGTGATAGAATCCCCCCACCTGCACTCGCCTCCCTCATTATCTTTTAAGGTCTTTTGTCTAGAACTCTGTTGCCCAGTCCCTTTAAGATTATAAATAAAATAGTGGCTGTGTGGTAAGTAGCTTGCTTACCAACCACATGGTTCCGGGTTCAGTTCCACTGCGTGGCACCTTGGGCAAGTGTCTTCTACTATAGCCTCGGGCCGACCAAAGCCTTGTGAGTGGATTTGGTAGACGGAAACTGAAAGAAGCCCGTCGTATATATGTATATATATATATATATATGTGTATGTGTGTTTGTGTGTCTGCCCTTGTCCGACCAACATCGCTTGACAACCGATGCTTGTGTGTTTACATCCCCGTAACTTAGCAGTTCAGCAAAAGAGACCAATAGAATAAGTACTGGGCTTACAAAGAATAAGTCCTGGGGTCGGTTTGATCGACTAAAGGCGGTGCTCCAGCATGGCCACAGTCAAATGACTGAAACAAGTAAAAGAGAGTAACCTTATCTTTTAGAAGTTGAATCAAATATCATTATACCTTTTCCTCTAATCTTCCTACTGTTATAAATGCTCTTCACCTCCCTTCCTGTCACTGTAATGTTTTTCCTAATATTCTTTTCTACTCTAGGCACAAGGGGAGGGGGCCAGTTGATTAGATCGACCACAGTACGCAACTGGTACTCAATTTATCAACCCCGAAAGGATGAAAGGCAAAGTCAACCTTGGCGGAATTTGAACACTGAACGTAAAGACAGACGAAATACCTATTTCTTTATTACCCACAAGGGGCTAAACATAGAGGGGACAAACAAGGACAGACATAGGTATTAAGTCGATTACATCGACCCCAGTGCGGAACTGGTACTTAATTTACCGACCCCGAAAGGATGAAAGGCAAAGTCGAGCTCAGCGGAATTTGAACTCACAACGTTGCGCCAGATGAAATACCACTGAGCATTTTGCCTGGTGTGCTAACGTTTCTGCCAGCTTGCCACCTTGTTTTTCCTAATATTAACTACTAAGTTGAGTAAGCAAATTCACTCTTTTGACTATTACTGGTCAGGGAATCATGAAGTTGCACAAAATGATGATTTTTGGGATGTTTATTTAACCCTTTTGTTACCATATTTCTGTTGAGATGCTCTGTGTTTCTTTCAATTACTTTAAATGTAACAAATAATTTAGTAAAATAACTTAGTTATCATTAAGCTAGTGTCAGGAACAAAAATTGTGAGTAAGGTCTGATGGCAGATTTTAATTCAAAACTTATGAAAACAAGACATTTGTACTCAGAGCCAGAGCCAGTTTCAGCCGGGCTGGTAACGAAAACGTGTAATTCATGTATATTCACCTGACGAAAACAATTATCTGATGTATTGTTCATGAGGAATCATGGAGCCTAGGTAGCAAGCCTTAAGGGTCCTAGAACTAGGAGACAGTACTTACTTTCCATGGATGAGGTTAATTAAAAAGTGCTTTATGATTGAGCTCAAATTATTTGAAGGAACTCTTTAAATATATTAAGCATAAACATTTGGAAATATCAAAATAAAGTGATTGAAATAAGATATCTTTAATGAACATACCTTGAATATCGTCATTAAACGTACAATATTGGTCTCTATATTGTTGGAGTAATCTAAAAGCATTATGGTTTGCAAAATCTTCAAATTGAATTAACGTATTTTGTCCATATCTGGAAAAAAAAAAAAAAAAAAATTCATGTATTTTCTAGAATAAATATATAACAGGCATAGGAGTGGCTGTGAGGTAAGTAGCTTGCTTACCAACCACATGGTTCCAAGTTCAGTCCCACTGTGTGGCACCTTGGGCAAGTGTCTTCTACTATAGCCTCAGGCCGACCAAAGCCTTGTGAGTGGATTTGGGAGACGGAAACTGAAAGAAGCCCGTCGTATATATGTATGTGTATGTATATATATATATATATATATATATATATATATATATATATATATCGACTTCCTAGCAGTCAAGCCCTGCCAATATACATATATATTAGAATTTTCTCTGACTTCTCAGATTTTTTGTATGCTAGACTACTGGTTTTAAATTGATATTAAAATTAATATTAATTTATCTCCCTCATTATTTATATATATATATATATATATTATATATATATATATATATGTGTGTGTGTGTGTGTGCATATGTTTGTGTGTCTGTGTTTGTCCACCCAACATCGTTTGACAACCGATGCTGTTGTGTTCACGTCCCCGTAACTTAGCGGTTCGGCAAAAGGGACCGATAGAATAAGTACTGGGCTTACAAAGAATTAGTCCTGGGGACAATTTTCTCGATTAAAGGCGGTGCTCCAGCATGGCCACAGTGAAATGACTGAAACAAGTAAAAGAGCAACATACATGCTATGATACATAAATATCTAGCATATGACACAAAAATAAAGTAAATATTTAAAATCCAGAATCGAGGGACATTAGTGGCATCAATGCGGATAATTCATGAGCCTCATCTTTCATCTTCCAGTGCTTATTCATTACATACCTTCGAACAACTGCTTGCATAAATTCATGTATGAACTCATCATATTCCTTTCCAGTAACTCGGGGCATATTCAGTCCAATATACAGTGGGTCATTGCGGATGACCTAAAGAAAATAGAATAAACATCACATAAACACTAACCAAAAAATACTAAACATTAATTGTTATATATCTACTATATAGTAGTAGTAGTTATGAAAAATACTTATTTCTTTATTACCCACAAGGGGCTAAACATAGAGGGGACAAACAAGGACAGACATAGGTATTAAGTCGATTACATTGACCCCAGTATGTAACTGGTACTTAATTTATCGACCCCGGAAGGATGAAAGGCAAAATCGACCTCAGCGGAATTTGAACTCAGAACGTAGCGGCAGACGAAATACCGCTAAGCATTTCGCCCGGCGTGCTAACGGTTCTGCCAGCTTACCATTATGAAAAATACTGAACAGCCAAAGTATTTGGAAACAGATTGGTTTAACTCTAGATAGAGGTGTATCTATGTTAGAAGGGAGCAATTTCTAAGTATGAGTCTGTAATATGACCTTCAAATCACATCTTATAAAAAAAAAGAAAGGATACATTTATGTAATGGGGTCCTAAATATAGTCTGGAAAAAGAAAAGTTGGTTGTGGATGGAATACCTGTGATCAAAGGACACCTTGATCAGGGCTAACTGGGGATGAAACAATAACTAGCTATCTACACTTGCTAAAGCAGTGGTTTTTAACTGTGGTCTGCATGGATCCTGGGGTTTCATATAACATTTTTGGGGATCCACACAAACAAAGTACTAAATAGGGGATCCACAGTATTATTTTAAAAGTCCACAAAAATGAATTTTGCTTTAAATATATATATATTTATTGTAAGAAACAGCCAGGTTTCTTTCTCTGAAGTTTTACATAGTTTAACATGTTTCTGGCAACTGAAACAGGTTTTCTCAAAGTGTTTTTGCAAACCTAAACAAGCGTTTGGGTGAAAAACAAAAAAGGTTAGTGACAGGAAAAGCATTCAGCTGTAAAACAATGTCCCAGTAATGTATTCGTCTGACCCATGCGGGCATGGACGTAAAAACAAATGACATGTCTCATTAGTTAAGACATGACAAATGGCCTCAATTGCTAACACTGGGCTGAAAATTTCCGAAGTCAAAGCCCAGTCCTGGAATAAGATTTTTGCTGAGCAAAGGCGGCAAGCTGGCAGAAACGTTAGTACACTGGGCGAAATGCTTTGTAGTATTTCACCTGTCTTTAGTTCTGAGTTCAAATTCCACCGAGGCCGACTTTGCCTTTCTTCCTTTCGGGGTCGATAAATTAAGTACAGTTGCGTACTGGGGTCAATGTAATCGACCCCCCCCCCCAAATCTCGGGGCTTGTGCCTAGAGTAGAAAATAGTATCTTTACTGAACAGAAATTAATGACAGAAGAGATTAGAGTATTCTCCCTTACATTAAAGACCGCCTCATTTCCTTCAAAGGGAATGCAAGGATGTTATGCATTTCAGGACTAAACTGATCGATGCAATTCTGTGCAGTCTTGTCTCGTACAGAAAGTGAAGGAAGTCCATAATAACAATCAAAGCAGTTTATAGAAAAAATGTGGGTAACCTGATGACACGAAACGCAAGACTTTCATTGATTGATTTCACTTTAGTACTTGTTTGAAGGCATAAGATACATATTCTCCATCTACAAAATGACTCGAAAGCTCATCCACAAGCTAATTTCGTTCCTGACGCTTATTACTATAGACTAATTTTAATCCAGACACTTTCTTCTACTTAACCTAATCCCATAATATGTTCAGCCCTTCTACTGACTTACTTTTTATATGCAGTAAATGTTTTCTGCTATAGCTTAAGCACTTAGTGTTTTGTAATATGTTGTTAGATTGCTTTAAATCATCATCATCATCATTTAGCATCCGCTTTCCATGCTAGCATGGGTTGGACGGTTCAACTGGGGTCTGCGAAGCCAGAAGGCTGAACCAGGCCCAGTCTGATCTGGCAATGTTTCTATGGCTGGATGCCCTTCCTAATGCCAACCACTCCGTGAGTGTAGTGAGTGCTTTTTACATGCCACCGGCACAGGTGCCAGATGGGGCTGGCAAACGGCCACGGTCGGATGGTGCTTTTTACGTGCCACCGGCACATTGGTTTCAAATTTTGGCACAAGGCCAGCAGTTTTGGGGAGGGGGTAATCTGATTGCATAAACCACAGTAATCAACAGGTACATATTTTTATTGACCCTGAAAGGACAAAAGGTAAAGTCGACCTTGACAGGATTTGAACTCAGAACATAAAAATGGACAAAATACCACTAAGCATTTTGCCTGGCGCGCTAATGATTCTGCCAGCTCACTGTTCTTTAATGCACTAGACATTTTTATTCTTGAATATGCACTGTTGAAATTAGGATGCATCGAATAAGCTGTTGCGTCTTTAATGCCATCAAATGCAATAATTACAATCTGACATCATATTGGCCTTCATTCAAGTGTTTATTTTCTGGGATATTCTCTTTACTCTCTTTCACTTGTTTCAGTCATTCGACTGCGGCCATGCTGGAGCACCGCCTTTAGTCAAGCAAATCGACCCCAGGACTTATTCTTTGTAAGCCCAGTACTCATTCTATCGGTCTCTTTTGCCAAACCGCTAAGTTACGGGGACGTAAACACACCAGCATCGGTTGTCAAGCAACGTTGGGGGAACAAACACAGACACACAAGCATATACACACACATACATATATATATATATATATATATATATATATATATATATATGCATTTTTTTTCTGCACGCATTTTTTTCTCTCCTTCTTTCTGTGTTTTTCTCTCTCTGTGTATCTTTCTGTTGAAGAGCGTAGGCTCGAAACGTTAAAGACTTGTTTTATTTATATTTCCTGAGCGCCATACTAATACAATTGTTCGTTTGTTTTCCACCTGCCTTCGTCTTTTGTTTATTTTCATAAAGCTTCCCGTTATATATATATATATATACACACACATACATATATACGACGGGCTTCTTTCAGTTTCTGTCTACCAAATCCACTCACAAGGCTTTGGTTGGCCCGAGGCTATAGTAGAAGACAGTTGCCCAAGGTGCCACGCAGTGGGACTGAACCCGGAACCATGTGGTTCGTAAGCAAGCTACTTACCACACAGCCACTCCTACACCTGTTCATATTTGTTTTGTGACATCAACAACATCATCATGAACATTTAACATCCATTTTCCAGGCTGGCATGGGTTGAATGGCTGGACAGGAGGAACTGGCCAGTCTGAGAGCTGCACCAGGCTCCTATTGTCTGTTGTGATATAGGTTTCTATAACTGGATGCCCTTCCTAATGCCAATCACTTTCCAGAGTGTACTGGGTGCTTTTTACGTGACACTTGCACAGGTGCTCTACATGTGGAACCAGCACAAGTGCTCTATATGTGACACTGGCACAGGTACTTTACACATGGCACCAGCACGGGTGCTGTATACATGGCACTTGTGCTTTATATGTGACACAGGCACGAGTGCTTTACAGTTAGAAGTGGCACAGGTGTTCTATAAGTGACACAGGAATGGGTGCTTTATAGGTGGCACCAATCCTCTAGCATTATAATTACTGTCAAATGTAGTGCTTATTATTCACATTGCTTTGAATTAATCATATATTATCTCATTATTTTGAGGCCTCTATGATGTAATTGCATATTTTTAGAATGACATTGCAGAGTAGGCGCAAGAAGCTGGATCTGGTTGGTTTGAACAGAAAACAGATAGAACACTGGGACTGGTTTAAGTGCTAAAAGATTAAATGAAATGTTTTTAGGAGCACTAGATTTTTATACAATAACACACCTTCGTTAAAGTAATGACACAACAGATTATCATAAAATTATTTTAAATTCTTAGAAATATCTTACCTCATTATTAGTTCCAACATCTAGCAATATTGGTAAACACTTGGAAGGATGGATTCCACCAAGAGCTGTATAAAGTGACAGTTTGCCAACGGGGATACCCATTCCATATGCACCTAAATCTCCTAATCCAAGAATACGTTCACCATCAGTAACTACTACTGCCTGCAAAAGAGAGTAGAATACAATTTAGATACTGTCTAAGACACGTTCAAGATAAAAATTCTCAAAATTCCAATCTATTTAGGGAACTGCACATACCTTTACACTATTATCTGGCCAATTGCATAGGATATCATATACATGGCCTTTATCTTTAATGGAGATGAATAAACCTCTGAAGTTGAAAAAAAAAATGTTTCAAAGTTTCTTGAAATAAAATAAGTCAAAACTTTTTTCAAAAATGCACTTGAAAATCTCAATATAATATTGCCAAAAAATTATGTATCAAAATAGTATAGCATTTATAATTTTTATATTTGAAAATCAATATATTCCACGCTGTTACTGTTTATCTCTTGCTCAGGGATTTAATATAACTTATCTCTCTTTATGAGATCAGCGACAATGAGTTGCTAGAAAAAGGATTTAATATTTTGAGAGTGGAATGAGTTCTTCATCACTAGCCAGTGATTAACACACACTGAAGATGGGTAACCACCTAGAAACCCGGGTCTGTGTGTATCATGTAAAGCTAGAGATGGGAACAATGATCTCCCTCACAAATACTAATCGGACACAGACTGTGTGTCTTCAGCCAGCTGGAGGAGATATCTTCCTGGAGCTAAAAACAACAGTAACACTGTCCTCTATAGGACTGCCACATTTAGTTGGCAAATATATTTTACGATTCCGTACTGTTACTGTTTATCTCTTGTGCAGAGATTTAATATAAAAATCAATATAATTAAAATTGTTATGTATTGAATTATTATAACAACAGTAACTTCTTTAACTTTAATAATGATTTCTTAATTGTAACTTTAGAATCTCAATATAACATTACTAAAATTATTGTATATGCTGGTACCACATAAAAAGCTCCCATGCTGGTGCCATGTTAAAAGCACTCAGGCCAGTGTCACGTAAGAAGCACCTGTGCTGGCGCCATATAAAAAGCACCCGCAAAGGTAACAAGTAAAACGCACCTGTGACAGTGCCGCATAAAAAAAACACCCATGCCAGGTCAGGTAAAGAGAGCATATGTTGGTGCCATGTAAAAAGGACCCAGTTGCATTCAGTATAGTGGTTAGTATTCAGCCATAGAAACCAAGTCAAAACACACAGCTGGAACTAGGTGCCGCTCCTCAGCTTGCCAGCTCTAGCCAAAGTGTCCAATCCATGCCAGCATGGAAAATAGATGCTAAATGATGATGATGAAGAATTGGTATGGCAAATGTAATTTCAATATTAATATTACAAAAAAAAAAAATTGATGTGATGAGAAGCAGGTAACATTGTATTACTGGTATTCAGAATAGCAACAAAGAAATCACCTTGGACAGCATCAATGTTTCAATTTTATTTTTTTGTAGATTAGTTAGTTAGGCATAATTCATTCCTGCCTTTCAATCTCAGTATTAAAGCTACACATAGGTCTGCTGTAGCACACATGCTGCATACATTCCTACAACAATGTTTTCTTTATGCACAATAAAGGCAGAAGTAAATCTGCCTTCAACTCAGCCGTGCACCTGTGTTTTGCTTATTTTACTACATAAACGTCACCAACTGCCTACCCTGAGTAATTACTGACAGCACATGCCTGCATTTAGGGTATCATTAAAGTAAACAGATGAAACAAAATTATTTTCCAGTTTCACTTTAGTGAAGACCAATTGTAGGTCAAATAGTGTCCTTAATAGTTATAAAAGTGACTGAAGTCCATTATGTGTAATATGTCTGTGTGTGTGTATATATATTGTCTGAATTTTATAGTGTTAATTATCCATCACAGGCAACAAACCAGTTATATAATATCTGCTCATCAGAGATAGCCGACATGGAAGGGGAAATGTCATTATCATCATCATTTAGCATCTGCTTTCCATGCTAGCATGGGCTGGACGATTTGACTGAGGACTGGTGAACCAGATGGCTGCACCAGGCTCCAATCTGATCTGGCAGAGTTTCTACACCTTGATGCTCTTGCTAACACCAACCACTCCGAGAGTGTAGTGCGGGCTTTTACGTGCCACCGGCACGAGGGCCAGTCAGGCGGTACTGGCAAAGGCTACGCTCAAATGGTGCTGATACAGCTTGGCACCAGTGATGTTGCAACTTATTTCTACAGCTGAGTGAAATGGAGCAACATGAAATAAAATGTCTTGCTCAAGAACACAACACACAGGCTAGTCCTAGAACTGAACTCACTACCTCATGATTGTGAGCCTGACACTCTAACCACTGAGTCATGCACATTCACATGACCTATGACTACATAACAAACAAACAAACAATATAAACATCCTTCTGAAAGTTACCTTGGTCTCCTGAACAAAAGCCCATACTGCTGGCAGGCCAGTCCAACAGTCGGGGTGTATACTATTGGCATCATTTCTTCTACATGTTCTGTGAGGACTTTGTAAAATAAACGCTCATTTCTATCGAGTAAGGCTGTCAAATAAATATATTTGTCTAAATCAGTGGGACGGCGTCGGAAGTTTTCCATCACTCGGTAAGCTTGCTGATCTTGAGTGATGATGCAGGGAGGCAGCAAGCCATGAATACCCATTATCTGACGTTCCCTTAACGTGAAAGCCAGGCTCTGCAAGTAAATTCAATGAATTAAAAACTCAGTATACAAGGAGTTAGGAAAATTGAAAAAAGTCATAAACAACCAATGTGGACCCTTAAGATATCTTTACAGATCAGAACATTTATTTAATCATGTAACAGAGGCAGTAGAAATGTGGAACCTATAGTCACTCCAGAGCAATGGAAACTTCTGAAAAATACATTTTAGAGACAGATACAGTATTAATACCGAGGTATTATTTATCCCCCTTTGAAGGTTGGCATTCTGTTAGAATAAACTATAATGTGATAGAGTGGAGGTGCAATGGCCCAGTGGTTAGAGCAGCGGACTCGCGGTCGTAGGGTCGCGGTTTCGATTCCCAGACCGGGCGTTTTGAGTGTTTATTGAGCAAAAACACCTAAAGCTCCACGAGGCTCCGGCAGGGGATGGTGGTGATCCCTGCTGTACTCTTTCACCACAACTTTCTCTCACTCTTACTTCCTGTTTCTGTTGTACCTGTATTTCAAAGGGCTGGCCTTGTCACTCTCTGTGTCACGCTGAATATCCCCGAGAACTACGTTAGGGGTACACGTGTCTGTGGAGTGCTCAGCCACTTACACGTTAATTTCACGAGCAGGCTGTTCCGTTGATTCGGATCAACCGGAACCCTCGTCATCATAACCGACGAAGTGCTTCCATCCATCCAATGTGATAGAGACCATGATAGAAATGCACTCTTATTCATATAAGAGTGCATTTTGTTTATATAAATAAGAGTGTATTTTGCACTAAAAAGCCAATATGAGAGTTTATTATTTCTTTACTGCCCACAAGGGGCTAAACATAGAGGTGTCAAACAAGGACAGACAAAGGGATTAATTAATTATTACATCAATCCCAGTGCATATCTGGTACTTAATTTATTAACCCCGAAAGGATGAAAGGCAAAGTCGACCTCAGCGATATTTGAACTCAGAATGTAATGGCAGACGAAATACCGCTAAGCATTTCGCCTGGCGTGCTAACGTTTCTTATTTCTTTATTGCCCACAAGGGGCTAAACATAGAGGGGTCAAACAAGGACAGACAAAGGGATTAATCGATTACATCAATCCCTCTGCGTAACTGGTACTTAATTTATCGACCCCGAAAGGATGAAAGGCAAAGTCAACCTCGGCGGAATTTGAACTCAGAACATAACGGCAGACGAAATACTGCTAAGCATTTAGCCTGGCATGCAAACAATTCTGCCAGTTCACCGCCTTCATAAGAGTTGAGATAAATATGAGAGTTTCTCTGATGGTATCTACCACAAAATAGCTTATTCTAACAGAACATCCACATTTAAGTGGGGGATAAATAGAAAATTTTGAATAATGACTGATAAGATAAACCAGGGATAGGCAACCTTTTTTGAGATATGGGCCACATGAGACATGACTCATCATTAGGTGGGGCCACACCACTAAAATACAATCAAGGTAATTTTTCGTTTAGGCATGATATTCAGAAAGTCCTATGAGTTGCAGTTTGTCCCTGATAGATAAACGATAATGATGATACTTAATATTGCTGATTCATGATGGATTACCTAAACTGTAGTCTATCAAATTCTCTAAGTTAATCTCATTTAACTCTTTAGCACTTAAATCTGCCACACCTGGCAGAAACACACCTTTAGCTCACAAGTGATTTTACCAGTCTGTATAGTTTGAACATTTAGTTCACCTTGCACTTTACTTCAATAGAGAAATCTACTTCCAAGCCTTTGAACATTTTTTCAACCAATATATCCCTCTTTATTTGTTCTCTACTTATTATTTCTTTACCCCTTCTCTTCCTAGGGTTTGCCTTTGACGTCAGATCTACTAACGGTTTTAAAAAATACTTAATAGCGTTCTGTTTATCATTTATGCTGTCATCAAAATTGTTATAATGTCTTGTTGTTGAGATAGGTTCTCTTTCTTTCCTGATGAGAAGATTACATTATTTTACACCATTTATTCCTTTGGAATAAAACCAATGTTGTCTTCGAAACATATGCTGAAAGTAAAAGAATTTGAATAACACCTGCGTTCAACTCCATTTATTTACTTATACTACACAAATTACTGCACATTAACCTGGAGTTTCTACCTTTGAATAGGTCGCTACACTCTTGTTACTTGCGTGAATCTTGCTACCCTGGTAACTGTTTATTGAATTTTCCGTGTTAACAGTAAACAAAGGATAATTCATTCATCCATTTACATATATATATATATACACGCACATACACAACAGCCCAGAAAGGTAGGATCCTCCTACAAGGCAGTTAGTTGAGAGTTGTGTAGGTGCATGTTTGCATCTGTTGTAGTGTGCAATATTACAAGTGTCATCTAAGCAGGAGTAGCTCACCTTCACGTTATGTGGATTGAAGAGCTTGTAGTACTTGTGGCTTTGGGAAAATGTTGCTTAATCAATGACAGGAAGCACCTAATTACATTTGTGGAAACTTCTATACTGCATGGAGGTTTGAACCAAATTATCTTTTCCTTTCTGATTCTCTTGCAGTGTAGAGTGGGTGGGGGTGTCCTCCATATATGTTAACTTTGCAGTAAACCCAATCTTAGTAGGGGGCTGTGGGTATGGAATCCACTTCCTAACCATGTGATTTTAGGTTTTATCCCACTGTGTCAAATTAGGCAAATATCTTTTACTATAGTTTGAGCTGACTGATGGCTCGTGAGTGTAATCATTAGACAAAAACTGTAAAGGAACTTGTAGTGTGTATGTGAGGGGAGCTCACATGAACAAGCCTGTAGTTCTGCATTTTCAAAGACTAATTGAATAAAATAAAACTCCCTTATTCAAAAACCAGGTGTGAGTTGGTAACAGGAAGGGAGGTCTGACCATAAAATACTGCCTCAAATAAATAAGTAATCATCTAACTCATGCTAGTATAGGAAAATAGACGTAAATTCAACAAATAAACAAAATCCATGTGTATATACCTTGTTTATTCTTGGGTTGCGGATGATATCTATGCCTCGGGATTTTGTTTGGCTCACATGTTTTGCTGAAGATTCTTTCCAGGTCAACCCAGCTGTCTTGAACATATCCATACTTTTGGTATGGATATTTCCAGTAGAGACAGAAGTGGCTCTGAAACAGAGGGAAAAAAAGGACATGACAATAAATAAACATGTTTGTCTAGATTCAGTAGAAATATTTTCACATATTGCATCTTCTAGCATACAATTCAAATTTTTCAGACCAAAATTTACAGTAAAAAAAAGTTAGGTTGACCTATACACCAAGATGATTTTGGAGGACCAAGAATTCCATGTGAAATGCAGGAGGAATTTAGAAGATGATGATTATTATTTACATTTGACGGATATTTGTCCTCATCTTACTTGTTGTTAACACAGTGCTTCGGCTGATATACCCTCCAGCCTTTATCAGGTGTCTTGGGGAAATTTTTGACCCTGGGTTCTCATTCTTAAGGTATTTTTTGATGTTATTATTATCATTATTATTATTATTCAGGTCACTGCCTGGAATTGAACTTGGAATTAGTAGCCTGCACTCTTCACCACAACGCCATACGCTTGTGGTTCGAAACCCAAGTTCAAAATTTTCCTAAGACACCTGATGATGGCTGGAGGGTATACCAGCTGAAATGCTATGTTAACAACAAACAAGATGAGGACAAATATGCATCAAATGTAAATAATGTACATAATTCCTCATCTCTTAAATATAGAACTGGATAATGATGATGTCTGAATATTTGTTCTGGGTTCAAATTCCACCAAGGTTGACTTCGCCTTTCATCCTTTTGGTGTTGATAAAATGAGTTGCAGTGGAGCACAGGTGTCAATGTAATCAACTTACCTCAACCCCATAAATTGCTGGCCTTGCGCAAAAATTTGGCACCGATATTTACACTACGTGTTTACACTATACATTACATCAACAACTTTTATGCTGAAAAAGATGAGATTGACATTTTTACATTTGTCAGGAAGTTAGAAAGTTTCGTGATAATATTGTTCATAAACATACCCAAGAACAGGCTCAACTTGTAAGGTACAGTAATTATTTAAAAAAATGGGAAAAGCTCATAGAACAAGAAATTGATTTTTTGAGGGGTTGGGTGTCAGCTGTCCTGTGTTATTTAAAAACAAGTCTCAGAAATCAAGAAGTATTGTTTCCCCCCAAGATAATCACGATTAGTGGATGTGTTTAATCACTGACAATATACAAAAGGCTTAAGGAGGCAAGCTGGCAGAAACGTTAGCATGCCAGGCAAAATGCTTTGTGGTATTTTGTCTGCTGTTACGTTGTGAGTTCAAATTCCGCCGAGGTCGACTTTACCTTTCGGGGTCGATAAATTAAGTACCAGTTATGCACTGGGGTCGATAAATTAAGTACCAGTTATGCACTGGGGTCGATGTAATCGACTTAATACCTATGTCTGTCCTTGTTTGTCCCCTCTATGTTTAGCCCCTTGTGGGTAATAAAGAAATAGGTATTTCGTCTGTTTTTACGTTCTGAGTTCAAATTCCACCGAAGTCAACTTTGCCTTTCATCCTTTCAGGGTCAATAAATTAAGTACCAACTCCCTCCACCCTAAAAAAAAAAAAAATTGGGGACCTTGTGCCTAGAGTAGAAAAGAATATACAACTGGCTCTGGCAGTTTCAGAACAAAACCACCATATTTTATGGCCTACAAGTCAAATTCTTCAGCCTGATATTTACATCCAAGAAAGGTAAATCAACTTATATACCAAGATGACTCTGGAGGATGAAGAATTCCATATGAAAATGCAGTAGGATTAGGAAAGATAGTGTTTGAATGCTTAGACTACAAGCTTACACCATGTATTACATTGACTTGTATGCTGGAAAATATGGTATGGTCTAATATATATGTATATATACAATATGTGGAGGCGCAATGGCCCAGTGGTTAGGGCAGCGGACTCGCGGTCGTAGGATCGCGGTTTCGATTCCCAGACCGGGCGTTGTGAGTGTTTATTGAGCGAAAACACCTAAAAGCTCCACGAGGCTCCGGCAGAGGGTGGTGGTGATCCCTGCTGTACTCTTTCACCCCTCTTTCTTCTGTTGGCCTGCTCGCTTAGCCAGCAGGGTGGCGTCATTCGAAGGCTAAAACAATGCGAACGCATTGTGACCAGCGATGTGTAGCAACATCTGATGGTCTGGTCGGTCACATGATCACGTGATATACAATATATTTTACTTGTTTCAGTCATTAGACTGCGGCCATGCTTGGGCACCCCCTGGAAGAATTTTAGCCAAATGAATCGAGCCTAGTACTTATTTTATTTTAGAGACTGATACTTGTCCAGTTGGTTTCATTTGCTGAACTACTAAGTTGTGGAGATGTAAACACACCAACACTGGTTGTCAAGCGGTGAGGGTGGGATAAACACAGACACAAACACACACTGTTGTAATGTGTAACTGCTGTTGTACCATAGTAGTTACTAGTCACTGGATATTGCTGCATCTTCGTACCGGAATAGTAATACATTAACTTCTTGTCTTACTATTGTTGATAGATCCATAAGACACTGACTAGAACTGTTGACTCAACTTTTCAACTCTTAACAACCGACTACCTTGACAACCGACTACTGGTCTATTTATAACCACTTTTTACCGGGAGTGGTATACAGTTTCCCTATATAACACACACCTACGCCCACACAGTCATGCCTATAAAGTTATTTAATCAATGATTTTCCTTTTATTGAACACTGATGTACAAGCTGTATCTAATATGATCCATAATCATTGATTCTATAGTGAGCATTGATGTAAATATTTAAACAATATAATTTGCAATGATTTACCTTTTCAATGAATAATTTATACTTTTGTATTATTCATCTGTTCTACTATTGTATGTGAAATGCAAGAAATGTATAACAAGCATTCTATCTATCTGAATGTCCCATCAAACATAAAAGTTTGTTTATCTATTATATAAAAATCCGTTCTGTCTGTCTGTGTGTGTGGCTTCTAGGATCTCGGGCATCTTTCATCCGATTGCACTCAAATTTGATATGTAGATACCGACGGTGTCAAAGCGTGTATAAGTCTTGAAAAAATTACAAAAATCGATTCCAGGTGAGAATGTGATCGATAAAGCCGTGGGAACATGCATTTGTATGAGCAAGTACATCAGCTGTTGTAATCGAGACTACATATACGCGAGAAAAATGCACATGCAGTTTGCGTAAAAAAAGCCGGCTGGCTTGAAATAATGACACAAAATGCAGTATATTTAAGAGACCAAAAATGTAAGATGCAAAAGAGATATTTTCTTCAAACTTGGTATGAAGGAAGAAAAGACTATTTGGTTTCTCAAGAAGTTCTTTTTTTTGCTTTAACTTCGTTTAACAAAATCAAAAATTTTATTGAGATAAAGGCATGCTTAATTATTTTTTAATGAAAAGAAAAACACTGATTGCTTTTTATTCAGCAGATATGATTCAGCACCGTCCATTAGACGGGGAGGGGGAGGCGTTTTGCTTGTGTATGTGTATATATATATATATATATATATATATATATATATATATATATATATATATATATATATATATATATATATATATATATATAATCTTTTGACAGACTGGCAGGCGTGGCTGTGTGGTAAGAAGTTTGCTTCCCAACCACATGGTTCTGGGTTCAGTCCCACTGTGTGGCACCTGGGCAAATGTCTTCTACTATAGTTTAGAGGTGACCTTTTGAGTGGATTTGGTAGACAGAAACGGAAAGAAGCCCATTAACAACCAGTACTGATGTGTTTATGTCCCTGTAACTTAGTAGTAGTACTTGATTGGGCTTTTTTAATTATATCAGTCCCAGAAAGATAAAAGGCAAAACTGACCTAAACAAGGCTTGAACTCAGACCATAAGGTGCAGGTGTGGCTGTGTGGTAAAACGTTTGCTTCCCAAACCACATGGGCTCTGAATTCAGTCCCACTGCATGGAAACAAGGATAGGTGTCTTCTACTATAACCTTGGGCTGACCAAAGCCTTGTGAGTGAACTTGAGAGATGAAAACTGAAAGAAGCCCATCATATGTATGTATGTATGTGTGTGTGTGTGTGTGTGTGTGTGTAAGTATCTGTATGTGTATCTTTGCGTCAGTGTTTGTCCCCACCCTAACCATTTGACAACCAGTGCTGGTGTGTTTACATCCCTGTAACTTAGTGGTTCGTCAAAAGTGACCAATGGAATAAGTACCAGGCTTTAAAAAACATAAGTCCTGGGGTCAATTCATTCGACTAAAAATTCTTCAAGGCAGTGCTCCAGCATGGGCTATAGTCTAATGACTGAAGCAAGAAAAAGACAAAAAGATCAATATAAAAAGCTTGAAGCCACATTGTCCAACACTCAACTAACCCTACCAGTTCACCACTTTTGTCTTCCTTATATAATGCCAGGCCTGTGTTTAAATCAGTATTTGGGCTTGACCCAACTAGAATGTGTGACCCTTCTCTGATGGGACTGACCTTCGTTTCCAAGACCTTCACATACATAAAGGACAAAGATACACCAGTCAAACGAAAAACAGCACAGTTCTTTAGATTAGCGTTTAAGTGGAACCATAATTGTAAATACTTTTCTGTAGTTAGATTTTTAATTGCACTGAATCAGGGGCAATTAAACAACTAAATTAGTCGTTTAACCCTTTTGATACCAACTCACCTGAAACCACCTCTGGCTCTAGTACAAATGTCTTGTTTTCAAAAGTTCTGAATTACAATCTTCCACCAAACCTTAGACACAATTTATGTTCCTAACACTAGTTTAATGATAACTAAGTTATTTTAGTAAATTCTTTGTTATATTTAAAATTAATTGAAAGAAACACAGAGCATCTCAACAGAAATATGGTAACAAAAGGGTTAAAAAATATAATAGAGAAACAATTCTTAACCCTTTTGATGCCAACCTGGCTGAAACCACCACTGGCTCTGTAGTACGAATGTCTTGTTTTCAAAAGTTCTGAATTAAAATCTTTCACAAAACCTTAGACACAATTTATATTCCCAACACTTGCTTAATGATAACTAAATTCTTTGTTATATCCAAAATTAATTCAAAGAAACACAGGGTATCTCAACAGAAATTTGGTAACAAAAGGGTTAAAAAAGATATAAAAAGTAAAAATCTGGTAACAGTAAAGCTTGTATTACAATCAAGCTTCCTAACAGGTGGTTTTCTGGTGGTTTTCTGGTGGTTTAGGTAATCTACACTATTACACTGTGTGGTATAGCTAAACTGGCATCACCATCATCATCATTTTAATTTCCACTTTTTCATGCTTGCATAGGTTGGACAGAATTTGTTGAGGAAGGTTTTCTAAAGCGGGATGCCCATGCTATCTGCCAAGCCTCACCTGTTTTCAGGTAAGGTAATATTTCCACCTGACCAAACATATTTTCAAGGAAGTCTGGAAACAGAGAACACCACTTGCATGACAGTGACACTTGCTTACAACTATCACACCATATCAAGGCAAGGAGATAGTGAGTGGCTTTGTGGTAAGAAGCTTGCTTCTCAATCACATGGTTCCAAGTTCAGTCCCAGCGCATGGCATCTTGGGCAAGTGTCTTCTTCTATAGCCTCAGGCTGACCAAAGCCTTGTGAGTGGATTTGGTAGATGAAAACTGAAAGAAGCCAGTCGTGTGTGTGTGTATGTATGTATATATATATATATGTATGTGTGTGTGTTTGTTATTTGTGTCTGTCCCCCCCACCATCGCTTGACAACCGATGTTGGTGTATTTATGCCCCTGTCATTTAGTGGTTTGGTGAAAAAAAGACTGATAGAATAAGTACTAGGCTTACAAAGAATAAGTCCTGGGGTGGATTTGTTCGACTAAAGGTAGTGCTCCAGCATGGCTGCAGTCAAACGACTGAAACAATTAAAAGAATAATAGAATATATTTATATATTTAGCGGTTTGGCAAAAGAGACCGATAGAATAAGTACTGGGCTTACAAAAGAATAAGTCCCGGCCGCAGTCAAATGACTGAAACAAGTAAAAGAGTATACATATACACACACAACTTCTTTCAGTTTCTGTCTACCAAATCCACTCACAAAGCTTTGGTTGGTCCAGGGCTTACAGTAGAAGACACTTGCCCATGGTGTCATGCAGTGGGACTGAACCCAAAACCATATGGTTGTGAAGGAAACATCTTGCCACACAGCTATGTAATTAAAAATGAAACCAACAATAATGGTTGAATGTAAAGAAAATAACTTGGCTTCTATGAATTAAGCAAACAAAACTCTAACATTTTCAAATTACTGAGCTAGGATGAAATGAAATGACAGCCAAGAAACTGTATCTTTAATTTATCTCGACTGTTGTACATCATTATATGTTATAATATATATTTGATTGTTTTGATCTTGTTTAATTCTTGCTCTCTGACAGACATAGAAGTCTATAAATTTTTCATCTGACAGTCTTTCAAATAAATAATTGCATTTTTGTTTACCATTCCAAATGAGTGTTCTTTAAGTCTTACTTGAAATGTCTAATTAAAAAAAAAAAAAAAATGTTAACCAAATGGGTTGGTTTTAACAATAGGGTTAAAAACTATGTAATGGCATGTGACCAAGTGGTTGACAGGCTCATAATTGAAAGGTCATGGGCTCAAATGGCAGATGGGTCAGCACATTATGTCCTTGAGCAAAGTACTTTATTTTTCAGCTCAGGTGATAATGAGAACCAACTGACTATTAATACAGCTCACACTATTACATATAAGTAGTGCTTATATGTAATAGTAATACATAAGCACTATTTATATATATTACTATTACAAAATTATTATTAGACCTTTCAATACTAATTAGGACTTTAGTATTTCCTATTATAACTTCAAATATATATTTTTTAAATCAAACCTAATCTTCCCATTTTTGAAATTTTACAGCTCCTAAACATACTCTGTAATAATGGTTTCAAATTTTGGTACAAGGCCAGCAATTTCGGGGGATAGAGTCACAAAAGTCTGGTGCAGACTTCGGCCTGGCCAGCTATTTTGGTACTATCCTACTCATGCTAGCATGGAACATGGACATTAAATGATAATGATGATGATGATGAGTGTAAGCTGATTACATTGACTTCCAGTGCTCCATTGTACTTATTATATCAAACTCCAAAAGGATGGAAGGCGAAGTCGACCTTGGCAGAATTTGAACTCAGAATGTAAAGACAGACAAAATGTCACTAAGCATTTTGCCCAGCATGCTAACGATTCTGCCAGCTTGCCGCCTTAAACAACATCATCATCATCATTTAACGTCCGCTTTCCATGCTAGCATGGGTTGGACGGTTCAACTGGGGTCTGGGAAGCCAGAAGGCTGCACTAGGCCCAGTCTGATCTGGCAGTATTTCTACGGCTGGATGTCCTTCCTAACGTCAACCACTCCATGAGTGTAGTGGGTGCTTTTTACGTGCCACCGGTAAGGAGGCCAGACGAGGCTGGCAACGGCCACGATCGGATGGTGCTTTTTACATATTCTGTAATAATAACTAGATCATTGATACATCCATACATTGTGATGGATATCCAAAGATTAGTTGAATTGCTTCAAGTAATAAAAAGAAGCGTAGAGAGTTGGGTTAGATCCTTGGTGAACAACTTCATATCAACTAAGCATTAGTTTGCTTGTAGCAATCTCAGGCCTAATCTGTTCAGTTTTCAGTCATTCATCAACATTTGCATCCTCAATACCCCTCAAAGTATGCAACCTAGTCAAATGAAAAACAGAGCTGTCCTCAAAGCCTTTTCTTCATATTTGAAATATATTGGGTTAGTGCATAATTATTGCGGCTTTTTTTCAACAAATTTTATAGGCATAGGAGTGGCTGTGTGGTAAGTAGCTTGCTTACAAATCACATGGTTCCAGGTTCAGTCCCACTGCGTGACACCTTGGGCAAGTGTCTTCTACTATAGCCTCTGGCCGACCAAAGCCTTGTGAGTGGATTTCGTAGACAGAAACTGAAAGAAGCTTGTTGTATATATGTATATATATATATATATGTATGTGTGTGTGTATTTGTTTGTGTGTCTGTGTTTGTCCCTCCCAACATTGTTTGACAACCGATGGTGTGTTTACATCCCCGTAACTTAGCCACTCAGCAAAAGAGACCGATAGAATAAGTACTAGGCTTACAAAGAATAAGTCCTGGGGTCGATTTGCTTGACTAAAGGCAGTGCTCCAGCATGGCCACAGTGAGACGACTGAAACAAGTAAGAGTAACAAAAACAACTTTAAATGACGGTATCACCATCTGCCAAGCAAATGGGAAGCAGTAATTGAAGTAGATGGTGAATATGCTCCAGAATAATCATTTAAAGATGTTTTTGTTGAAAAAATCCGCAAATAATTATGCCCCAACCCAATAATTTATGCTATCTCATATGGATACAAATCTAAACTGTATCATCTGTCTGTTTCTTATTGAATATTTGCGGTGTCTTTGAGATGCTAATATTTTAAAGTGTTGAAGGTGATGAGCAGGTAGAATGTTAGCATGCCAGGCAAAATGCTTAGCGGCATTTCATCCGTCTTTATGTTCCAAGTTCAAATTCCACTGAGGCTGACTTTGGCTTTTATCCTTTCAAAGTTAATAAAATAAGTACCAGGTGAACACTGAGGGTCGATGTAATTGGCTTACTCCCTCCAAAATTGCTGGCCTTGTGCCAAAATTTGAAATCAATATTTCATGGGTTTTGTGAGCTTGTACGTGACTGGGTCTGCTTAAGAGGAAATAGTAAGCTTTTCCATTGAAAATTAGGGGCTTTTACCCTTTTGTTGCCATATTTCTGTTGAAAACTATTGCCTTTGTTTCAACTAATTTTGGAAATGAAAATTTTTGTAAAATTTTGTAAAATCATCATCATTAAGCTGGTGTTTGGGAATAAATTAACATGAAATTTTGATGACAGATTTAATTTTAAGTCACTTTAAAACAAGAAGTTTGCATCATAAAGCCTAGGGCATCCTCAAGCAGTTTGGTATCAAAAGGGTTAGGGTTAACACTTAACACTTTTTATGGTTCTTTTTTCCTTCAACATGGAAGCACATGGCTTAGTGGTTAGGATGTAGGACTCATGATCATAAGATTGTGGTTTCAATTCCTAGACTGGGTGATGCATTGTGTTCTTGAGCAAAACCCTTCATTCCATGCTGCTCCAGTCCACTCAGCTGGTAAAAATGATAATCCTGCAACGGACCAGTGTCCCATCGAGGTGGAGAATATATTTGCCACAGAAACCTGGAAACTGGCCCTGTGAGACTATATGACTTCCTAAAAAGCTCTTCTACAGTGTCCATCTCTATACAAACCCCAATGAGAATATTATCAGAGCTTGGTGAATGTGCTGATTCAATCACCTTATCTTCCAGTTTCGTTTTCTATCTATTATCTTGACTTTGTTCCACAAAACTTGGTCACTTCTCTTTGTACTCCATCCCATAAATGATCAGCCATGCCTGATTTTTCTGTCTCCCAATAAATTATGGCTTTATGATATTCCGTTATCCTTACTTGGTGAGCTGGCAGAAACGTTTGCAGGCTGGGCGAAATGCTTAGCGGAATTTCGTCTGTCATTACGTCATAAGCGCAATAGTGACTGTATGATAAATAGCTTGCTTACCAACCACATGGTTCCGGGTACAGTCCAACTGCATGGCACCTTGGGCAAGTGTCTTCTACTATAGCCTCGGGCCGACCAAAGCCTTGTGAGTGGATTTGGTAGACGGAAACTGAAAGAAGCCTGTCGTATATATTTATATATATATCTATGTTTGTGTGTCTGTCCCCACAACATTGCTTGACAACCGATGCTGGTGTGTTTACGTCCCTGTAACTTAGCGGTTCGGCAAAAAGAAACCGATAGAATAAGTACTAGGCTTACAAAGAATAAGTCCTGGGGTCGATTTGCTCGACTAAAGGCGGTACTCCAGCATGGCCGCAGTCAAATGACTGAAACAAGTAAAAGAGTAAAAGAATCACATAGGCATCCCATAAAATATCATTTTATGTTTATTTTCAACTTGAAAAGGTTTATTCTTTTTATTAATTGACATTTTTATGTTTCAGGTTCTATATGTGACTGTTTAATGGTGCCATGTACAAAAGAAGCCTTGGAACAATCTGAATTTCAAAGAGGCCGTATTATGAGTCATTCTGAAGGTGAACTTAGCGTAAAATCGCAGAAAACTTGAGATCCCACTTTCTTCAGTTGATAGAGTGATTATGCAATTCACCAGAGAGGAGAAGGGGCCCACATCATCTTGCCCAGGTCGACCAGGGCCCTCTGACAGGACCCTTTGCTTTGTTAAGAGAAGTGTGAGGATAATCCTTGTTGCAAGACCTCTGACACAGCAGAACTAGATGATGTCAATCTCAGAATATCTGCCAAGTATCTCCACAAACTTGGCTACTATGGCAGAGTAGCATGAAGGAAGCCACTTCTTCGACCAGTCAATATTAAGCGGAGAAAAGATTGGGCCAGTGAGATGGTGGTGAGGCCATTAGCATTTTGAGACACTCATATTTTCTGATGAGTCCAGATTTGCTGTATTTTCTGACAGTTTTCAAGTGTGGGTCAGGAGACTCTGTGATCAAGAATTTGATGTGAAAACATTGCAGACAACAACGAAATACAGCGGTTTTTCTGTGATGGTCTGGGGAGCAATTCAGAGCAATGGTTGATCAGATCTCGTGAATTGCGAGGGAAACATAAATGCAGTAAATATGTGTCCATATTTCAGAAAGGATTCCTAATCTTCTCTAGTGGTGAAATAATTAAAGAAGACTCTCTATTTATGGCTAAAGACCCAAGAATGGTTGGAAGAGAATGGCATTAAAAAGCTTCCATGGCCAAGCCAGTCACCAGATATGAACCCTATTGAACACCTCTGGAGCATAATGGACAGGACACTTTGTAAGAAGGACAAGAAAACATCCTCCTAGCCAGATCTTTTGAGATTAGTGTATGAAACTTGGTAAGAAATTCCTCATCTGATCAGTAGTATGCCTAATAGGGCCCTTGCATTGAAAAATGTAAAGAGTATGTCTGCTAGGTATTAGATATTCACATCATAATAATTAATAATCTGAATGTATAATTTTAGATTTAAATAAATTTTAATGATTATAAGGGTGTTTATTTCTTATTTCTTTATTGTCCACAAGGGGTTAAACATAGATGGGACAAACAAGGATAGACAAAGGGATTAAGTTGATTACATCGACCCCAGTGCATAACTAGTACTTAATTTATCGACCCTGAAAGGATGAACGGCAAAGTCAACCTCGGCAGAATTTGAACTCAGAACGTAATGGCAGGGGAAATACCGCTAAGCATTTCACCTGGTGTGTTAACGTTTCTGTCAGTTCACGGTCTATTTATTTTTGTCATGTCTGTGTATAAATATAGTAATCCCCTTGCCATATCACGGTTCACCTATCACGGTGTACTATTTAAGCTTACATTGATTCTTCTGTGGTGTCATTTTGCATTTATAATAAAATAAATGTATACAAATTATAAAAGTTTAAAAAAATATATACAGTATAATGCTGTTTCTGCTTTGAAAATTTTCACATATCATGGGGGTTTTGGAACACCCACAATAAGTCAAGGGATTACTGTGTATATGTATATATATATATATATATATATATATATATATATACACACATTCAAAATGTGACCGCGTGTGTACCGTTGGCAATTTTTTCCCTCTGTCTTCCCTTCTCTGGATCTTTCCTTCTATTTTTCCGATGAAGAGCTCCGCTCGAAACGTTAAACCCTCCTTCTTTCCTGAGCGTTCAATAATACTATATTTGTTCCACGTCCTTGCGTTGTTGTGTTTTTTTGTGCTTTCTTGTTTGGATTAACTATATATATATATATATATATATATAGGCGTAGGAGTGGCTGTGTGGTAAGTAGCTTCCTTACTGACCATGTTTATCACCCTTATTTTCTATATTAATCATCATCATTATCATTTAACATCCCTGTTCCATGATGGCGTGGGTTAGACGGATTGACAGGATCCAACAGGCCTAAGCACTGAAATTCTGCACCAATGTCTACTTCAGCATGATTTCACGGGTGGATTCCCTTCCTAATACAACCACTTTACACCATGTACTGTGTGCTTTATATTTTGTGCCACCAACACCAGTGAGGTTGCCATGCAGCTTGCAAAATGACAAACCCTAAGAGAAGTAACTTTATGCAAGGAGGTCAGAGAAGAGGCCAGAGCAGGACAGGTTCCTTGCTGTGGAGGGACCCAGATGGTTACTCACATTTTAGAAGACGATAGGGGTGGAGTGGAGAAAAGATTAAAAATAGCGATAATGAGGCATCTGTGGGACCTTCAAAGTTGGAAGTGAATAGAAGTGAATGGGGACAGAAGAGCAGAGAGTGTGAGTGGATAGAGGATGCAAGAATGTATGAGATTGAGAGATAGGGAATAGGTGAGGAGGTGAATATAAGAAAGGAGGAACAAGTGTTGGGTGATAAGTAGGGGGTGAGGAAGAGCAGGTGACAACTGTTGAGATTGAATAGGGTTGAATGGTGGATAAGAGGTGGGGGTGTAGAGTAACAGAATAGCAATAGTAGTACAGTAGACAGGGGAAAGGTGAGAGAGAGAGATGATGGTTGGGTAATTTGCAGGGGGCAGGGCGGATTTATGGTGGGAGAGGTGAAATGATTTAGTGACTCAGGGGAAAAGAGCAGTGTAAAAATGTGGATGGTGAGAAAAGTATTGAGGAAGAGGAATGGATACCAAGTGAAATAGTTCTGAGTTGTGAGAAAGATTAATGGTATGAAAGAAAAACTGCAGTTAGAGAGATGATGGGTGATGGGGGTTTCTTGAGAAGGAATTTGGACAAAGGACCTAGTTGTGCATAAACACACACACACACACACAAATGCAGCACTTCAAGAACTTAGTTTCAATGAGTTGGGCAGGTCTTCTCAAGAACCATGCATCACCAGTTATCCTGGTACCTTGTCATCTCCTCTAAGAGGCTCCAGGTCCTGAGAGCACCCATCATCACTTCAATTCCAGTCTTCTCAGGTCTCCCTCTTCTGCAAGCTCCATCTACATTAAATGATCAGCTCCTCTTTATGTAGCTGTCCTCATCCAAATGCATTACATGGTCTTAGCAGTGCAGTTTCCTTTCTTGCACACTACATTCGATTCCCCCTCGTGCATAATTTTCTCTCAGCACATTTGTATGATGTCGTTCATGCGTGCTTACTTTGCACATCCAACAGAGCATGCTTGCTTCATTTCCTTCAAGTCTTTGCAAGTCATCTGCATTCAGGGTCCGGGTCTCATTATCATACAGCATCATTGCTCTCACACAAGCGTCATACACTCTGCCCTTAGCTCCAAGGAAAGGGACCTTCGTTGTCAGCAGTGGTAGAAGCTCCCTGAAATTTTTCAAACCTGTTTTTATGCTGACTACTATAAGTATCACCCAACATACAATTGCTGAAAGAATGGTCACAAAAGTAAAAAAATAAGTTTAAAAGTAAATGTTCTATTAATGCATATTTAACACATTAACCATCACAAGTACCATTGGTAGTTCTTCACCAACTTTACACAACTACCACATGTACCACCAGTGGTGCATTTCTATAATTTGAGAAAATATTTTATTCTGTATCTTGACATGGTTTTGAGGATATTTGAATAACTTGAGTGCCAAATATTGGGCTGTGGTGGTTAACATGTTAAGCAGTATGATTTTGAGTTATGGAACAATTCCTCAGTTAGTCCAAAATTCTGAGTATATCTATTTTGAGTTATCAGGAGAAATATCATTCAGTAACACTGTCTTATAATACAGCAGTCCAGTTTGGTATCAAGGCAGATGAAATTATGAACTACTACAAACTAGATTTTAGATCTAAAGCAGGAAAAACAAATCTGTGTTTCTTGAGGACTAACAGAGTATATTATCTCGTGTGGATCAAATAAACAATTGGCCAGCCTCGCCTGGCCTCCGTGCCGGTGGCACATAAAAAGCACCATCCAATCGTGGCCGTTTACCAGCCTCGTCTGGCACGTAAAAAGCACCCACTATACTCATGGAGTGGTTGGCGTTAGGAAGGGCATCCAGCTGTAGAAACATTGCCAGATCAGACTGGGCCTGGTGCAGCCTTCTGGCTTCCCAGACCCCAGTTGAACCATCCAATCCATGCCAGCATGGAAACCGGATGCTAAACGATGATGATGATGATAGCAAACAAAATAACGAATCAATCCCCGATGCTATGAATATTTCAGACTCCGTAACAAACAGCTACAAAATAGTTGAGCTAGGATTTGAAACCAAATTCACAATTTTCCATGGTCAACTGTTTTAACCTTTTTGCACTCAGAGATTAATGGGAATGTGTTGACCTTTTGATCTTTTGAGGTATTCATCAGTCAAGTCTGATTAAGGATGAAGAACTCTATCGCTTTAGCTGACCTAATTCAGTTATCAGCAAGTTATAAAATTTCAAACCAAATAGTTTTCAGCCTCTTTGGTTGCTGTCTATGATCAATGAGGTATTCCCAGTACCAATGGAGAGGAAAGGGACAAGATGCTGCATATACCCTCCACTTCACAATACAACCCTTTCTCTTTCCCTCTCTCTGGTAGACACAGAGTTGAAACTAACAACTATCAAACACAACTGAACCAAAGACAGATATTTTACTGCATCTACAAACAACATGTATACAAACAACTCGATGAGTTTGTGCATTTTATATACTGTAACAACAATAATTATATAATAAATAAAAGGTCATTTTAATAAGAAATTAAATATTGTTCTTCAATCATTTACACAAAAGATCTTTGTCAATATAACTGCAAAACTTCTCTGTTACAATTGGAAATCATTATAATCATTATAACTATCTATAAAGATTATTGCAACTATTACTGGATACAGCTTTAAATAATGGAAGGAATTAAAGGAGATGTAATGCAATTCTATTGCATGAGCTTTGCGTTTGCAAGGGATTGCATCTATTAATGGAGTTGGAGAGTGTTGCAATGTATTGCCATATTTCTTCTAGTTTTCTCAACTCTGAATTCAAATCCCACTGAAGCCAACTTTGCTTTTCATCCTTTCGGGGTTAACAATTAAAGAACCAATCCAATGGCAGTGGTTCAACAGAATTTGTAGAGCATCAGATAAGACACGTAATACTATCTGCTTCTGGTTCATTGTCTTGATGACAATTCCTGCAATGACACTGGTGCCAAGCTGTACCAGTCCTTGTTTTCCATAATAAATCTTGTCCAATTTTGTACCATGGACAGGAACTCTTCCAGGCATAGATCCCATGAACTGAGGATGAATTCCTTCACGTGTTTGATGAAACAATTGACAAAACCTCATTTGGATAAATACTGTATTTGGATTAAACATTGTACAACAAGACAACATCAAATGATACTTTAAAACATTTAACAAGACATTTTCTTCACTAATTCTTTTTGGAACATATTTCTCCCTACATCCAGAAATCTCTTATGCATTAAATATTAATATTAAACACTAACTGTTAAAGCCACCTCAATTTTTTTATCAGTCTTTATTTTTATGACCATACTCTTTTGGTGCAGACATTACACAAGTAGTTTGTCTTATTTAATAAATATTTCAATCAGCTAGTTGTTATAAATAATTGTGGGAGGGAGATATAAAGATTGTTGAAAACCCAAATCAGTGTGTCGTCGTTTTGAGTTCTAACTATGCCAGAGCTCAATCGGTTTTTCACTCCCTGAAGATCGTCCAAACACCTAAATACGCAACAGATAATACTTTATTTTTTTTACGATGGCTACTTAATAAGTAGTCTTTCGTTGGCATAAATATAATCATTACACGTTGTACTTTTCCACTTCAAGGATAAGAAATTTGCTGCAGGGAACATGCGGAAACTAAAACAGACAAGGAACAGATAGATATATTGATGAAATGGTGTGCTTAGTACCTCGAGAGTTAAAAAACGATACGTCTTTCTTTATCGGCCTCAATTCAAGAATAGAGCAAAATATAAACCATTTGAATTTTGCGCCTTAAAATTTCACCTGATTATTTTTAAAGAGCTTTGTGATGAATTGTAAACAGCAGAATGCCATAATTAAAATGTGTTGTAGCAAAGATATTTGAAATAAACATTAAACCTCTAGGTGAAGGCGACTGGGGAATAAGGAGAGAAGAAATACTATTTATAATTAACCTCGTAGGATTTCCTCTAATGACGTAGAGGGAAGAAATATATATCAGAGGTGATAATGAACGGTAGAAGCTAGAAACAGCAAGGACGACTGCGAGTCAGTGGTCATGTGTATCTATTTAGTTCAATAACCTGTTAGAGGATCATTAATTAAACTATCAATATAACAGAAAGAACAGATTTCTCACCACCACACTCAGTATGTATAGAGGCAATAATAATAATAATAAATAATAGTTTAAACGAAACTATGCCGTTTATTTGCTGTACTGCATCTCATTTCAATAAAAATAGTGATTTGATGCGCATTTTAAAATTATGAATCATAAACTTCAATGCAATGCTATAATCTTTGTGATTTGTGTATGTACACTTCCAATGTTTTGACTTTCTCTCAATGTTACTTTAAAGTATATATATTGCCTAACTGACCCCTATTGCACAATATATAGATCAAGGTCCGCTATTGTGTAATTCCTGTAACATTATATATTCTGTAGAGAACATTAACCTGCGTAGAAAAACAAAAGATAATTATTTGTATTTTAAGTATGGATATTTCCTAAGCTATATGTATTAATTAGACATAGTTCTGTTATGTTGTGAAGCCCATGAATTCCCTTAAAATAATATTCTAACAAACAACGCAAATTCCTAAAGCCTTTGTTTAGATGGTTTGAGAAATAAATAATGGAAAGATTTGATGCCGACGCATTCATAATAATGAAAGGGTGTTCAGACAACTGTAATAATTAAAACCGTTTTTATCAATGACAACATTAAACAGGAGGGTGAACTGTAATAAAAATTATTGATTGTACAAGAAAACTGCAGAAAAATAAAGAATATAACAGGAAGACCAGCGGTTCGAGTGAAGTTGTTATCGTTAATTTATCAGCATCAAAGGTAAATTTAGATAAAGAAGCATGATTTACATAAAAGCCATACATGGTTTAGATAAAAAAAAAAAAAAACATACATGGTGTAGATAAATAATGCATGACTGGGATAAAGAATAAATCGTTACGAGTCGGTTATCAGAGATTTGACAATTTGACTGTCATCTTCGTTTTGTCATTGACAGTCACAGACATTGGAGACAACAAAAAGGTAATTTAATACGAGTGAAAAGTAAAGATTAGCAAGTAATTTTGTACCTTAGAGTTCGCTGCGAAAGTGGCCATATCTTTGTTAGAAAGGAACTCATGGTATCAGCTGTAATAGATTTTTATATACCTGGAGCTGCCTGGCTGCGAAGAGAAGTCGAAAGCACGTTGGCCTTCCACACAAAACACTATGCCACACTAATTCTCCTCCTCCTCCTCCTCCTTCTTTCCTACATGCCACTCTAAATCTCTTCCTCTTTCTTCTCCCCACTTATGCCTGACTAAATCTTCTCTTCTTCCTTCATGTCACATGACTACTGCTGCCGTCACCACCACCACCATCATCATCATCACCAGTGGCAGTATCTTCTCTGTTTTTCTCCATCGTTTAATAATGTTTCATATTTCCCATGCATTATCTCCAACATTTTGTGTCCCCTAATTACATAACAATCATCTTACATAATATATTCTCACAATGTATAATCTGTTAATGTGTTTTACTTGTTTGACTGGTCAAACGACATACCATCTCTACATGGTCAGTCAAATCTCAAATAATACATCGCAGTCTTAAAAAAAGAAACAAACAATAAGTTGGATAATGCAGTACTAGATAAAAAAATAAAAAGACGAGATGGTCATGCTTGGAATGTCTTTGGTCATGTGTCTGCTTAGTCCGCTTGTCTAGGACTCAACAGCAACAACTATACTCTCACAGTAGCAGCGAGAGAAAGTTTGGGCGTCCCTGTACAATAGAGTCGGAAATTATCTGAAGCAGAAAAAAATCAATTTCTTCAATGTTTTAAGGATTGTGGATTACGATTCTGCAAAATAAATAAATTAAATAAAAGTTTGGTGCGGAAGATATTTTTCAGTTTTGGCATTTTCAATTTTTTTTTGTTTTTTTCCACTTGTTTCAGTTATTGAACTGGTACCATACAGGTGCACTGACTTGAAGGGTTTTATTCGAACAAATCAACGCCAGTACTTATTTGTTTAAAGTCTGATAATTATTCTATCGGACTCTTTTTGTTGAACCGCTAAGTTACGTGGCGAAAACAAACCAATACCAGTTGCCAAGAGGTGGTGGTGGACACACGTGTGTGTGTATGACGGTTTTTTTTGTTTTTTTTTTAGTTTCCGTCTACCAAATACACTCACAAGGCTTTGTTCGAACCGGGTCTATAGTAGAAGACACTTGCCGAAGGTTGGAAATCAATGATAAAGAGATTAAATCATAAAATGTGGTTGATCTATTTTACTTCAATGTTTCCCCCCCCCTTTTAATTATTAAAATAAACTTTTTCATCGTAAGAGATTGGAAGAAGAAAAACAACAAATTTGGTCTTCAACACGAGTACACACACATCACACATAGCTATACATACCTATACATACCATATGCAGGTAGACATGAACACAGTGACAGATAACGCCTGTCACTTTCAGTTTGCAGTTTGTTGCCCTTGAACTGCCAAATAATAATAATAATAATAATGCCCTGGTGCAGTACTAGGCAGTGGCTCTCATGGCTTTTGATCTTAACTGATTGGAAGGGTTATCATGTACATGTTTTGTCTTAGTATAAAAGAAGGGCTACAGCATATATTCTGCTCAATACCACAGATTTACTTGTCAGTTGCCTGACCTTAACCAGTTGAGCATGGCCCTTAGTGACTGACGATATGTGCATCTCTGATCACAAGCTGAAGTAGTGGGGAGCATCATAGCCATGTGTTGAGAAGAATTCTTTGGGGTTTGGATAATTCATCATTGGAAACATGGGTGTTTCTTTCAACATCCTTAAACAAGCCCGATTCAGATCTTTTGAGTGGGATGGGCTACTCGACCTGAAGAAAATTCTAACTGGGCCCCACCTGCAAGGTCATGTGCTGTTTATCTTGATATGAGATCACCATGTCATGCACATACGGTTGTGAAGCATGTGCCTAGTGCACCCTTATCAGACGGGTAGTGATGATAGGTATAGTGGGCTTCGCATATTTGTACCCCAGTGTCACTTTGATGGTATGCACTGCTCTCTCACTCAATAATAATAATCCTTTCTACAAAAAGCAGAGGGCTTGAAATTTGGGGAAAGGGGACTGGTTGATTATATTGATCCTCAGTATTTCTCTGGTACTTATTTTATCAACCCCAAAAGGATGAAAGGTAAAGTTGACCTTGGTGGAATTTGAACTCAGAACGTAGCAATAGGTAAAATACCACTAAACATTTCATCCAGCATGCTAATGATTCTGCCGGCTCACCACTGCTGAGACTCCCTTCGGTCATGACTGACCATGGGATTACACCTAGAAAGTTACCCTCCCGGGAACAAGTCCAAGCAAGGTTGTTTATGGAAGACCAGCAATCGCTCATGAATACCAGCCTCCCCTCTCCAGGCCACCAGTGTTATCCAATGGATAACATCACAACTTATTTCTACAGCTGAGTGAACTAGAGCAACGTAAAATAAAGTGTCTTGCTCAAGACCACAACATGCAGCCTGGTCCGAGATTCAAACTCACAACCTCATGATTGTAAGCTCGACGCTCTAACCACTGAGCCATGCGCCTACTACTACTAATAATAATAATATGTACAAAGATGAAGGCAGTGAACTAACAGAACTGTTAGCACACTGGGCAAAATCTTAGTGGTGTTTTTTCCATCTTTATGTTCTGAGTTCAAATTTTGCCTAAGTCAACTTTGCCTTTCATTCTTTCGGAGTCAATAAAATAAGTACCAGTTGAGCACTGGGGTCAATTAATCAATTTACCCCCTACTCCAAAATTGCTGGCCATGGGCCAAATTTTGAAACCAATATGTACAGAGATGAAAATGTTGGGGGAAAAAAATCTTGTCCAAGATACCACGGAACAAGATTGAACCCAAGACCTCATGATTATGAGGTAAATTTCATGACTCAGTCATACTCACGTCAACAAGCAAAAACATCTTGTCATAATGTCTGCCAGAAATATTGTGTGAATTGTGTTAACTTTATTTTCAATCTTACAAAGTGTTTCCTCGTCTCAAAAATGACACTCCCAGATTCCCAAATGCCTCGTCTTTTTTAATGATTCGACAAATATAGGAAAAAATCTAACACAGACATGGAATCATGATAATGATTCTACTAATATATATATATTGATATACATTGTTATATTCATTTGTGTTTTAGTCCTGTTTTTTTTTTGTTTTCTTTCTTCACTTCATCACATTTTTATAACCCAGTCACTACACCTTCTGTTCTAGAATATTCACTATAATATTTTGATACAGAATGGTACTACTATTGTGCTTGAAAGTTTATAACTCCCTAAAACTTCTTTTTAGCTTTATAGAATGAGCTTTATGTAAAAAGTTAATAAAGCATGTATAAAATTATAAATGATAAATAAATATAAGTGCTTATGTGTATTAAATGTCCAGCATGATTCTGTCATGAAACAACTGACAATATCAGATAAAACCCTTGTCCAGTGGGTTTGTGATGATCATGTGTCCAAGTGTTATATTCTAAACTATATAAATGTTATGTTTACATTATCATAAGAGACAGTGTTGGTTAAAACTCTAGTCCTGTTCTAGAGTAGAATATAAAAATAAAACATAATGCTATTGATAAACCAGTAATTTAATATTTCAGCTAGCAGCCAAGAAAGTTTTAACTATACAATATCAGTGAATTTCTAAGCAATGAGTTTTGTGGATAGTTATGGAAAGTGCTCAGTTGCTAACAAAAACTCCAAACAAAGTGGATATATATCAATATACAGCTCTTCCTTCTTTTTTGGTCTAAAAACGCATTGTAAATACAGATGTACTGTTTACATTTGTCAGAATATACAGTGTTGGCAAAAATCTATAGATATAGCAACAAAACAATTCAGTAGTTTCATCTTAATTACGGCATGGAAGTGAAGACATATTTAGAACCTTTAACAAACAAATTCAAGTTGGGTCCTACTTTATAGTAGGACCCCAACTTTATAGCAAAATAAGTTGAAGTTAAAATTGAAAGAAGCAAAACTGAAAAGTAAGAAGTAATGAGAATAAAATTGAAGAAAATAAAAGCAATAGAAAGGGAAAAAAAATTGTTCATGAAACTGGAAAAAATATATAATTGAATTGAAAATTTAAATTTCATTTATGCAACAAATTAAATTTGCAAACATATATGGTCACTTGCTGAGCTTTATCCTTTGCATTTGTTCATGGATAGGTGGAAACAAGATATCGTTTTGTCCCCACTCAACCTATTGCTAGGAATACTTCTATCAAGTGTTGTAGGATCTTTTCCTTTAGATAGACAGATGCAGCAAATGATTTGAGCTCAAATACTGGCGATTCATTGGTTAAAATTCGAAGAATTAAACTACGTTAAACTTACAAATTACAAATTCATCAAAAAAGCCAAGTGAAAATAATGTTTTCTTTTGACACATTCTACCAGTATATGAAGTTTCAAATTGTGTAGTTAACTAGAAATTGGGTTGAATTCTGTCTATCTAAAGGAAAAGATCCAGTGTTGTATTACAGTTGTGTTATGTAAAACTCAATCAGATCTCATTTGCAGTTATTATAAGCATGACTGCATGAGAACATGGCATCATTCACAAAGTTTATTCAATCTTTGTTTCCATTTTCTTTCTCTTTCTATTTGACATTTATCTCTTTGTCTTCTCATTACTATTTTTCTAATTACAACTTGTTTTCACTTATTTCTATGAATAGAGGTATGTTGATGCAAACAGGAAAAATAGAATTCAAAATAAGAAAATATGTATATTTTTATTAATATTTGGTAGAAGTAACAAAGGGATTCAAGGTCAGAGAATTTCAAACCTTGAGTCACTCTGTAGCTGCTGCTAAATATTAATCCTTTCTTTACCATATTTAATTGAGATGCTCTGTTTCTTTCAATTAATTTTAAATATAAACAAAGAATTTAGTAAAATAACTTAGTTACCATTAAGCTAGTGTTAAGAGCATAAATCGTGACTAAAGTTTGGTGGAAGATTTTAATTCAGAACTTATGAAAACAAAACATTTGTACTACAGAGCCAGAGACGGTTTCAGCCAGGTTGGTATCGAAATGGTTAATAAAACAAGAGCACAAACCTCTGTCAAGGCAACACCAATGTCTTCTCAATGGTTAGCCAGAGATGATTTTTAAAATGAGAATATCTGAAATAAACCTGACTGCTCTCACAAACGAGAATACTAAAAATGAACCTGACCACTCCCAAAAATTAAGTTAAAAAAAACAGGAAAAATAATCCAGAATCCTTGTCCGGTACCGGATCAATCCCAAAATCTAATCAGTTTGTGCCAGTCACGAGGACAAACATCCCTGAAAGTTTCATCCGAATCCATCCAGCAGTTCTTGAGATATCTTTGTCCATGGACAAACAAACAAACGTGACTGAAAATAATACCACTGCCTTCACTAAAGCAGAAGTAATAAAAGTGTGTATGCACACACACACACACACACACACACATTTTGTGTATATGTATAAATACATACATTATGATTTCACTTATGTATAGTGATACTAACCAGTCGTTAGAGCTCAATATAATCATGATTTATAGCAAAGCATCAGATGCACACGGAGTGTAATATCAATTACTGAATAACAAAAGGAGTTTCTTTGAAGTTTTCTTAACCAATTTCCTTTCTTTCCAATTTTCATCAATTCTGGTTTCATTTCATCAATATTGCATTGTTTACTCAAGTCTGCCTGTATATAGGGTTTCGCTGAATACAAGCATAACTGTGTATAGGTTGGGTGGTGTAATAAAACATTTGCACTAACTTCTCACTAACGTCATCAGCACTGTCTATCACCAATTCATTTGTAATCTCTCTCCTAAATGTCTGTAGCTGTGTAGCTCCTCTACAATAATTTGACTTACCACAACCTCTTTACTCATACCTAACATAAGGACCCAGTACCTTCACACTCCTTGGGTTTGTAAACTTGTGAACTACATAGTGACCTCAATAGTTCCAGTGGCACTAAAACAGCACCCAGTATGGTCTCTAGAGTGGTTGGCATTTGGAAGGGCCTCCAGCCATAACAATCATGCCAAAGCAGACATTGGAGCATGATGCAGCCCCTGGACTCATTGGATCTTTGTGAAACAATCCAACCAATTCCAACACAGAATATGAATGTTAAATGACGATGATGATGATGATCTAAGCCCTTTCCCCATCCTTATTTAACCCTTTGGCATTTAATGCAGCCATATCCAACCTAAATATTCTGTTTTATATTAAAACTGACGATATCCAACTTCTCGCACCTATCCTTCAATGTCATTCTAAAATAAACAGTCACATTATTGAAATCTTGCTTCACAGTAAATATTCCATATATATATATATATATATATATAATATATACATATGATGGGCTTCTTTCAGTTTTTGTCTACCAAATCCACTCACAAAGCTTTGGTTGGCCTGAGGCTTCAGTAGAAGACACTTGCCTAAGATGCCACACAATGGGATTGAACCCTCAACCACGTGGTTGGGAAGCAAGCTTCTTATCACACAGCCATGCCTGAATTCCCTAGACAACTGACCAACAGTAGTAGTAGTAGTAACAGGAAATGTCTAGCAGTAGTAGTAGTAGTAGTAGTAGCAAGTGCAGTAGCAACCAGGATTGTCCAGTACAGGAGAATGCAATGAGGAAGTGAGACAGAGAGGAAAAAACAACTTTAAGCAGAAACAATAGAAAGTGTTTAAAGTTAGCTTCCTAGGAAACTGGCACAATACACCTTGGAATGCAAACGCATGTGTGTAGGAGTGTGTATGTGTGTGTTTGTTGCTTGTACGGATGTGTGCCTGTGTGCATGTGTAAGTCTATGTGTGTGCATGTGAATGTGTGTGTATTTACAAGTATGATTGTGTGTGTGTATGTATGTATGTGAGTGTATGTGTGTATAAGCGTGTATGTGTATATATACATATGTGCTTGCATGCAAATGTGTGAATGTATGTGTATATGTGTGTGTATAAACATACATATATATTATATGCTTGGTTTCTTTCTTTTTTTCTTTTGTAGACTTGCAAAGCCATTAATTGATATCAAAAAGTCAAACAGCCCAAAATTTTGATGTAAAAACTTGGATAAAAAATACCTAGCCATCTCACAGATAAATTATAGATAAACCTCACCATGTAAAGAGGCACCCACCCAGCACCCTCTGTAAAATGGTTGGTATTAAGAAGGGCATCCAGCCACTGGAACCATAGAGAAGCAGACAATAAAGAATGATGCAGTCTTTTGAATCAGTGAATTTAGTTGAACCATCCAACCTTCATCAGCTTGGAAGACAGATGTTAAATAATGTTGTATGTCTATCTGTCTGTGTGTATGTATGTATGTGTTGAGGCCAGACACTAGCATAGCTAGAGTGTGTGCCGCCCGGGGTGACCCTTCTGTTTGCCACCACCGGACCCTACAAAAAACACATATTGCATACAGCAGACCCCAAAAGTGTTGCCCCTTTAAAAGTGCCACACAAGGCGGACCACCCCTATGCCCCATCACCATCTACACTAGTGATGCCAGATGGCCTAGTGGTTAGGATGTTGTACTCATAATTACAAGATCACGGTTTCAGTTCCTAGACAGGATTGTTATCATCATCATCATTATTATTTTATAAGGCGGTGAGCTGGCAGAATCATTAGCATGCCGGGCAAAATGCGTACCAGTATTTCATCTGCCACTACATTCTGAGTTCAAATTCTACTGAGGTCGACTTTGCCTTTCATCCATTTTCTTTGGGGAGGGGTTGATAAATTAAGTACCAGTCAAATAATGGGGTCAATGTGATCAACTTACTCCTTCCCCATAAATTCCAGGCCCTGTGCCTATAGTAGAAAGGATTATTATTATCATTATTATTTGGCAAAATTTCACATAAAGGCGGTGCTCCAGCATGGCCACAGTCAAATGACCGAAACAAATAAAAGAATAAAAGAATATATTTACAATTCAAAATGGCTTCCCTTTGCTTTCACTATAGCCTTTACCCTTATGTTTGGACAAGGGGTAAATTATTATGTTTAAAAATGGGCAAATGCATAAGTGTAAGTCACACCCCGTTTATACATACAGACACGCATGTATGTAAGCATGTTTTAGAAGCACATATATATGATTCTGTTTTGTGAATTCCTAGTAAATTATTTTTATCAACAACTTAATTGTTATCATTGTTTAAAAGTTCGTTTACTGGCCAAAGTCTACTTTGGCTGATAATCAACATGAACATTAGCTGAGTAATTAAAGAACTGATATAATTAGAGCAAGTTTGTTAATGGTACCGCCAATAGATAATGCATTCATTGTTTGCTTTGGCCATGCTGGAGCACTGCCGGCAAATGTGTGTTGTCACATAGCATTAAATTCCTGCGATCTCGTCTCATAGTCAAACAGTTTGTGACACTTCTATTATTTCAATGTATAACTGTAAATATTGTTTGTGCAAATATAGTCCAAAGTTGATATTCATGTATGTATGTGCATATGTAGACGCATGTGTGTATGTGCATATGCACATGTGTATGTTAATGTGTACATACATATATGAATATATATTTGTATGTACATATGCATGTATGGGTGTGTGTATAGATATGCATGTGTGAGTATACATACAAATATGAGTGTGTATATACAAATATGCATGCATGTGTGTACACACATATATGCATGCATGTGTGTATACACATATGCATGCATGTGTGTACATACATATATGCATGTGTGTACATACATATATGCATGTGTGTACACACATATATGCATGCATGTGTGTACATACATATATGCATGTGTGTACACACACATATGCATGCATGTGTGTACATACATATATGCATGCGTGTACACACATATATGCATGCATGTGTGTACATATATGCATGTGCATGTACATACATGTGTGCATGTGTTACATATGTGTATATATGTGTGTGTGTATATACGTGTGTGTGTGTGTGTGTACATATGTGTGGGTGTGTGTGTACATACGTGTGTGTGTGTACATACGTGTGTGTACATACGTGTGAGTACATACGTGTGAGTGTGTGTGTGTGTGTACATACGTGTGTGTGTGTACATACGTGTGTGTGTGTACATACGTGTGTGTGTGTACATACGTGTGTGTGTGTACATACGTGTGTGTGTGTGTATATACGTGTGTGTGTGTGTGTGTACATACGTGTGTGTGTATGTGTGTGTGTGTGTAAAAAAACAAGCAGTAAAAAAAAATGAAAGAAATATGCCAAATATTGATAAAAAAAAGAGGAATTTAATATCTAAAATGCTGTCATTTCACACCTTTTACTGGAATGACAGCATCAAGTTATGGAGTGACATTTACATATTCCAGAACTTCAATTTTCCTCTTCCCTAAATCTTTTATTTTCCTGTGAACTTTCGTCTTAGTTTCACTGGCAGATACTTAATAATTTGACGGGTGACCTACAACTTCTTCCAGACAATTAGGGATTGGTGGTGTCTCTTCTAAACAACCCTACTCATATGTACAAACAAGTTACAAGGCATTAAAAAGAAATCTTTTCTGAGGTTTTTGAAATTATGTCTCAATACCTTCTCTTGTTTGTTCTGTGGCTGCTGTTTTTTTTTTCTCTCTTTGGTCAACCTCAAGCAGACTTTTTAGATTGCATGAAAGCTTGTTCATAAGCAGTCATGTTTATACATACATACATACATACATACATACATACATATATACATATACATACATACATATATACATACATACATATACATACATACATACATACATACATACATACATACATACATACATACATACATAACATACATACATACATACAAACATATATACATACATTATATGCATTACATTACATGTGTTACATACACACTTTACGTACCATACATAACATGTATACTTACATACATATACACACAAATTACATTACATACATAATGCATTACATTACATGTTACATACCATACATTATACGTATATACATACATAACACTACATTCATGCATACATTACATTCATACATACATTACATTCATGCATGCATTACATTCATGCATGCATTACATTCATGCATACATTACACTCATGCATACATTACATTCATACATACATAACATTACATTCATGCATACATTACATTCATGCATACATTACATTCATGCATACATGACATTATTGCATACATGACATTATTGCATACATGACACTCATGCATACATTACATTCATGCATACATTACATTCATGCATACATTACATTCATGCATACATTACATTAATGCATACATGACACTCATGCATACATTACATTCAAGCATACATTAAATTATTGCATACATGACACTCATGCATACATTACATTCATGCATACATAACATTACATTCATGCATACATTACATTAATGCATACATTACATTAATGCATACATGACACTCATGCATTCTTTACATTCACGCATACATTACATTCATGCATACATTACAGTCATGCATACATAACATTCTTGCATATATTACATGACACTCATGCATACATTACATTTATACATACATAACATTACATTCATGTATACATTACATTAATGCATACATTACATTAATGCATACATGACACTCATGCATACATTACATTCACGCATACATTACATTCATGCATACATTACATTCACGCATACATTACATTCATGCATACATTACACTCATGCATACATTACATTCATGCATACATGACACTCATGCATACATTACATTCATGCATACATTACATTCATGCATACATTACATTCATGCATACATTACATTCATGCATACATTACATTCATGCATACATTACATTCATACATACATAACATTACATACATACATGACATTCATGCATAAGTCAGCAAAATGGCAGAATCAGAAGCACATTAGGCAAAATGTATTTCACCCGTCTTTTACATTCTAAGTTCAAATTCAGCTGAGGTCGACTGTGCCCTTTCCTCCTTTCAGGATTAATAAAATAAGTACCAATTGAACACTGAGGTTGATGAAATCGACTCCCCACCCTGCCCTTAAGTTTGCTGGCTTTGTGCCAAAATTCAAAACCAATATTAATAACAACAGTACCCATTGTCATGATTATGAGGTCAATATAGACAACTGAATGCTTTCCCTAAATTCTAACAGTAAATTCCCCTTAATAGACTTTAACCCTTTAGCATTCAGATTTCTCTGTCAAATGTAATGTTTATTTATTCACATTGATTTGAATTAGTCAAGCCTTACCTTGTAGCTTTGAGATTTCAATGAGGTGGTTGTCTATTTTTAGGGTAATATTGTAGGGTAAGTGTGATAAGCTGAATATGGCCAGTTTGAATATAAAACAGATGGCCTGTTATGGCTGGATGTGGCCAGTTTAAATGCTACAAGGAGTGGAAGGGATACCATTTCAAGACCTAAATTTAGATTAATTTCCCTTTCAATAAATACAAAATGGCTACAGGCTCAAATGTTGATAAAATGTTTCCTTTGATAACATACACACGTTATGAGTCATATCAGACATGACTTAATAGAAACTTTTTTCTCCTTGCTTCAAAATTATACACAATGTGATCAAAAGTATCTGGATACCCCATGAAACGTGTTTATCATAAAGGATAACACAGTAGATCACAGAGGATGCCACAGTACTAGCGTTTACCGAAAGGCGGCGAGCTGGCAGAAACATTAGCATGCTGGGTGAAATGCGTAGCCTTATTTCGTCTGTGCTTACGTTCTGAGTTCAAATTCCGCCGAGGTTGACTTTGCCTTTCATCCTTTCGGGGTTGATAAATTAAGTACCAGTAACGCACTGGGGTCGATATAATCGACTTAATACGTTTGTCTGTCCTTGTTTGTCCCCTCTACGTTTAGCCCCTCGTGGGTAGTTAAGAAATAAGTACTACCGTTTACCATGCAGAATCACTCAAAACCGTCCAACCCATGCTAGTATGGAAAACGGCCGTTAAATGATGATGATGATGATTATGATGAATATATGGTCAGCGATCTCAGTAGCCAACAGACAGCACTAGGCAGCAGAAGAGGACATTCTACGGAACTAATGGACTTTCAACATGGTCAGGTGGTTGGGTGCCACTTATCTATAAGCCCGTGTGTGAGATTTCCACTCTCCTGAACATCCCTAAGTCCACTGTTTCCAATGTAATAGTGAAGTGGAAACAGGAGGGGATGTGTACAACCCAAAAATGTTCAGCTTGATCTCCCATGTTAACCCCTAGAGACCTTCGAATGTTGAAGAGGATTGTACAGCATAATTGTCTATCATCAATCACCACCGTCACACAGGAATTCCAAACTTCAGCAAGATCTACTCCAAGCACCATAACTGTTCAGCACAAGGCGTTGAAACTTGGTTTCCATGGAAGAACAGTTGCCCATAAGCCAGACATCATACAGACAAATGCCCAACGCTGCCTCATGTGGTGTAAAGAATGTGAAACCGGACTATAGAACAGTGAAAAACTGTTGTGACAATCCAATGGTAGGCTGTGGGTGTGGCAAATACCAAGTGAATGATATGCACCAGCCTGTATACTGCTGATTGTGAAATTCGGCAGTTGTGGGGTCATGGCGTGGTCAGGTTTCTCCCAGAGGGGGCTTGGACTCCTTGTTGCTTTATGTGACACTGTCGTGGCACAAGCTTACACTGACATTTTAATCACTTTCAGTTTACTAACCATCGCAGACCAGTTTCAGGATGACTATTGTCTTTCAACATAACCAAGCACCCATCCATGCTACACAGGTTGTAGGGGTGTGGTTTGACAACAACAATGTCCCACTAATGGACTGACCTGTACAGAGTCTTGATTTTAACCCTTTTGTTACTCTTTACTCTTTTACTTGTTTCAGTCATTTGACTGAGGCCATGCTGGAGCACCACCTTTAATCGAGCAACTCGACCCCGGGACTTATTCTTTTGTAAGCCCAGTACTTATTCTATCAGTCTCTTTTGCCAAACCGCTAAGTAACGGGGACATAAACACACCAGCATCGGTTGTCAAGCAATGCTAGGGGGCAAACACAGATACACAAACACACACACGCATATATATATATACATATATACGACGGGCTTCTTTCAGTTTCCGCCTACCAAATCCACTCACAAGGCTTTGGTTGGCCCGAGGCTATAGTAGAAGACACTTGCTCAAGGTGCCATGCAGTGGGACTGAAACCGGAACCATGTGGTTGGTAAACAAGCTACTTACCACACAGCCACTCCTGTGCCTGTATTTATTTTGAGATGCTCTGTGTTTCTTTCAATTAATTTTAAATATAACAATGAATTTAGTAAAATCACCTAGTTATCATTCAGCTAGTGTTAGGAACATAAATTGTGACTAAGGTTTGGTGGAAGATTTTAATTCAAAATTTATGAAAACAAAACATTTGTACTACAGAGCCAAAGCCGGTTTCAGACGGGTTGGTATCTAAAGGGTTAAATCCCATTGAACATATCTGGGATGTTTTGGAATGCTGACTTCATGCTAGGCCACACCAACATCAATACCCTTGCTCATTTTGGTGCTTTGTGAAGAATGGACTGCCATTTCCCAAGAAACCTTCCGCCGCCTATGAGAGAGAGGAGGCTGTTATCAAGGCTAAAGATGGGCCAACACCATATTGACTGCCAGTGTTCCTGATGGAGGGTGACCTAAACTTGTATTTCATTATCAAGTGTGTGTCCAGATACTTTTGGTGGTGGTGGTGGGTGGTGGTGGTGGGTGGTGGTGGTGATGGTAGTAGTAGTAGTAGTGATGGTAGTGGTGGTGATGATGGTAGTAGTAGTAGTAGTGATGGTAGTGGTGCTGCCATATGTTAAATGGATGTGCAACATGGACCCTCACTCAATCCACTATCATATCATCTCTTCGCAATTGCTTAACCATTCATCGATCCATCCATCATTTCCATCCACTATTCCTGGGAGAGTCATGGGGGGAAAAGCCCTTAGGTACCTCCTCCATAGGGTTGTATCAAAAGCAACTGTCATTAGACATTCCAGCTAGACTCCCAAGCACGACCAACTAAGACAATGGATATCCAGCCATCTTACTCTTGGTATACTGGCAGAAACGTTAGCACGCTGGACGAAATGCTCAGCGGTATTTCGTCTGCCGTTATGTTCTGAGTTCAAATTCCGCCAAGGTTGACTTTGTCTTTCATCCTTTTGAGGTCGATTAAATAAGTACCAGTTATGCACTGGGGTCGATATAATCGACTTAATCCGTTTGTCTGTCCTTGTTTGTCCTCTCTGTGTTTAGCCCCTTGTGGGTAGTAAAGAAATAGGTATACCCCTAGGTCTCCTGCCATTTGGCTCAGCTTGAAGAATCTGCATATAAATAAAAGTCATGTGATTTTTATTTCTTTTACAGGTGGGGTGGCCTGAGCTGGAGCCCCACTATAAAAAGAAAAAAATCAATAGCCAAGTAGAGTTGTATTATATTTATAAACTGTTGCTATGGTATTAGAGAAGTTGGATCAAATAACTTTATTTCCTTTATACAAACAGCTGCAATGAGAACAAAAACATATATATATATAAAAATAAAAAATAATTTGCTGTCCACTGGCAGATACTGTATTATTAGCTTAGTGAAGCAGTTAGTTTGGTAGATATTTTAAGCCGAGACCACAATTCCTATCAATTAGCACTTACTATTATTCAGAAGCTACTAAATTCACAATTGCCAATGTTGATTTTGTTGACTAAGATTACCAACCAAATGGGAGACAGGGTCAAAAACTAGTGAATGGTGGTGATTTATCAAGTTTTGTAGGTCAACAACAAATTCTGGGTTTAGTCAGGACAGAACTGAAGCTTGTTTCATGACCATGTGGTCTTGGGTTCAGTCTCACTGTGTAGCACATTGAACAAGGGGCTTTTACTAAAACTCTGGATTAAATAAAGCTTTGTGAGTGGATTTGGTAGACAGAAACTGAAAGAAGCCTGCTGTATATGTGTGTAGGTTAATGTACCCTTGCCTGGACATCACATGATGGTTGTAAATGGTCATCATTCATTTCCAGTCTTCTGCAAAAAAACTTATCTGGCAATGGGAAAATATTATTTTACTTGGACACAGGTGAGGGTTGGTGAAAGGAAAAGCATCCAGCCACAGAAAATCTGCTTCACCAAATTCCATCTAACACGGAAAAGTGGACATCAGTGATGATGATGGTGTTGGAATTTGTAAGATATGGATTGCGTATGAATAATATTTAATAATTACCAGAAAATAGGTAATGATTCAGTATCTTAAAGGGTGTTTCAAGTATGGGTGAACAAAAAGGTGTTTGATTAGAAGGGAACAAGAACTTTAGGGGCACAAATAGTTCTGCTGATATACATTACTTACTTAATTCCACAAAATGTTTTGCTTAGACACCTTTATTTAAATGACAAACTTCTGTGTTTATGATCTTCCATCCACTTGATGGAATATACATTTGTTCCTCAACCACTTCCAATCGATAACTTCATTTTTAGGTTAGACATACTTTGACAGCATTTCATTTTCCTTAGCAAATTAAGTTTGGTCACAGAGGGACTGGAACCACAGAATTTTGTAGTGTCATTTGGAAATGGAATTTAACTTTTTTCAACTCCTCCCCTAATGTTGTTTATAGCAATTGGAATATTGTACAATCCAACTGTTTTGAAGTAACTCAGGAGAGCTAGTTATTTTCAGACCTTACAGATATACCTATTTCTTTATTACCCACAAGGGGCTAAACACAGAGGGGACAAACAAGGACAGACAAAGGGATTAAGTCGATTAGATCGACCCCAGTGCCTAATTGGTACTTAATTTATCGGCTCTGAAAGGATGAAAGGCAAAGTCGACCTTGGTAGAATTTGAACTCAGAACGTAACAGCAGACAAAATACCTATTTCTTTATTACCCACAAGGGGCTAAATACAGAGGGGACAAACAAGGACAGGCATAGGTATTAAGTCGATTACATCGACCCCAGTGTGTAACTGGTACTTAATTTATTGACCCTGAAAGGATGAAAGGCAAAGTCGACCTAGGTGGAATTTGAACTCAGAACGTAACAGCAGACAAAATATGGCAAAGAATTTCACCTGGCGTGCTAACGTTTCTGCCAGCTCGCCGCCCTAAGATATACCTCTCCATACCTCCTGGTCTTGTTTGTAGCCTTCATAAAACAACATGCTGAAATCACAGTTTAAACTACAATTGCTCTATTAATGGCAGTTAGTTCAGTTGAACACACTTTTTGATATTATTTGGTGGTATGTAAAAAGTACCCAGCACACTGTTGAGTGGTTGGCATTAGGAAGGTATCCAGCCATAGAAACCATGCTATAACAGACAATTGGAGACTGGACAGCTCTCAGCTGGTCAGCCCCATGTCAAGCCGTCCAACCCATGCCAGCATGGAAAGTGGATGTTAAATGATGATGATGCTGTTATTGTTGTTGGGTTTAGTCCCGATCAAGCAACTCATGGCATGTAGGTGAATGATTATGTGTATGAAGGTGTGGTGTGGCAGTCTTAACAAACAAGTCATGGATTAAATGACCAGGTGTGTCCTACAGATGTGTCATTGCAGGTAAACTATGCACTAGTTAATTGCATGGCGGCCAGTGTGACAGTCTTGACATGTAGGTAGTTGATTAAATGATCAGATGAGTCCAATAGACATATCATTCCAGGTTACTCTTTACCCTTACTCTTTTCCTTGTTTGTCATGTGACTGTGGCTATGCTGGAGCACCGCCTTTAGTCGAGCAAATCGACCCTCATGACTTATTCTTTGTAACCCTAGTACTTATTCTATCGGTCTCTTTTGCCGAACCGCTAAGTTACGGGGACGTAAACACACCAGCATCGGTTGTCAAGCGATGTTGGGGGGGAGGGCAAACACAGACACACAAATACTCACACACACATATACATATATACAATGGGCTTCTTTCAGTTTCCGTCTACCAAATCCACTCACGAGGCTTTGGTCAGCCCGAGGCTATAGTAGAAGACACTTGCCCAAGGTGCCATGCAATGGAACTGAACCCGGAACCATGTGGCTGGTAAGCAAGCTACTTACCACACAGCCACGAAGGCCAGTGTGACAATCTTAACAGGTCACCCGGCTATACAGTATACATTAGTACATCTGTTAATTCTAGTGGTAGTTACAATGGAAGAAGAGAATAGGGCAACGGTTATTGTCACTTCGCACTTATCATTGACGGTGTACATACAAGTATAATGTTTGGTGGTGGTGGTAGTGGAGAGTTAATTAAACTAATTATGCTAGTGGTATTTCTACTTGTAAGTGTTTTATATATTTACCTTGACTGATTGGGAAACCTAGTATGTTTTTATAATAGTTTCTTTCTATTTTTTTTCTTTTTCTTGGTGAGAGTGATTGAGCATAAAGTGTGTAGACTATGATGGCTGGAGATTGTCACAGTAATGACCTGTACACACTGACATGTAACAGGTGGCAACTTTAATTTGTTATTGATATTTAGCCTCAGGTAGTCTATCAACGATATATATATATATATAATAAAATACAAAATGGGACAAGAACGCAAAACATCCGGACAACTAGGTGATACAAAAAGGGACAACAAAACATCCGGATAGACGATACAAGAAAAAAACAAGGACGGGTCATTCGAAGCCTTTTTATCTTCATTCAAGAACCGGATCATCCTCGCAAAATCGGCTGATTAATCTTGAGGTTGCTCCAATCTGGCCATAAGGCTGGTTAGCCGGTTTTTATGTCCTATAAGTGACCAAGGTTACAATACTCTCAATGAACAGGACACTGGCCGGATTCAGAGGCCGGTTTTTTTTGGGTTTTTTTTTTTTTTTTTTTGAGGGGAGGGTACAAGTCGACGACATCAACTCCAGTACTTCACTGGTACTTTATTTTATCGACTCCGAAAGGATGAAAGGCTGGATTTGAACTCAACATTAAAACAAAAAAAAAGCCGAAAGAAACGCCGCCAAGCAATTCGTCCGACGTCTTAAGGATTCGGCCACCTCGCCGCTGAACGATAATAGCCGTCATCAAAAACAACTCAGGCTACGACTATCCTTTGTTTTCAGTCATTGTGTATCTAAGGCTACATTTATTCAGTTTCTAGACAGTAGGGAGTGATGTGAAGAAAATTTAATCTCTTGTTTGTCCGTTATTGTGCATCGATTTTCTTTTAGCTGCGTTACATGACGTTTGTCAAACAGCGAACATTCTCACTGCAGTGGACTTTTTACTTAACAGTAAATACACATAACGCTGCTGCCAATTTGTCGCAACGAACTTTCCACTGTTACATAAATTATTAGGGGCGAGCTGTGAGAATTTAGCGGATTTGAGAATTTCACTATAATCGTAATTTTTTTCCTTTTTTTTTTTTTTGTATGTAAAAATTAATATTCAATTGTTTATACATGAAAAAAAAAATGAAAAACAAACGCTCCTATAATTAGCGAAATTTAAATCTTTAACAAATTTCAAGTCGAAACAGTTTGAAATGATAGATCTATCATTAAAATATATATATATATATATATATATATATATATATATATATAATAAAATACAAAATGGGACAAGAACGCAAAACATGCGGACAACTAAGTGATACAAAAAGGGACAACAAAACATCCGGATAGACGATACAAAAAAAAACAAGGATGGGTCATTCGAAGCCTTTTTATCTTCATTCAAGAACCGGACCATCCTCGCAATTTCGGCTGATTAATCTTGAGATTGCTCCAATCTGGCCATAAGGCTGGTTAGCCGGTTTTTATGTCCTATAAGTGACCAAGGTTACAATACTCTCAATGAACAGGACACTGGCCGGATTCAGAGGCCGGTTTTTTTTGGGGTTTTTTTTTTTTTTTTGAGGGGAGGGTACAAGTCGACGACATCAACTCCAGTACTTCACTGGTACTTTATTTTATCGACTCCGAAAGGATGAAAGGCTGGATTTGAACTCAACATTAAAACAAAAAAAAGCCGAAAGAAACGCCGCCAAGCAATTCGTCCGACGTCTTAAGGATTCGGCCACCTCGCCGCTGAACGATAATAGCCGTCATCAAAAACAACTCAGGCTACGACTATCCTTTGTTTTCAGTCATTGTGTATCTAAGGCTACATTTATTCAGTTTCTAGACAGTAGGGAGTGATGTGAAGAAAAATTAATCTCTTGTTTGTCCGTTATTGTGCATCGATTTTCTTTTAGCTGCGTTACATGACGTTTGTCAAACAGCGAACATTCTCACTGCAGTGGACTTTTTACTTAACAGTAAATACACATAACGCTGCTGCCAATTTGTCGCAACGAACTTTCCACTGTTACATAAATTATTAGGGGCGAGCTGTGAGAATTTAGCGGATTTGATAATTTCACTAGAATCGTAATTTTTTTTCTCTTTTTTTTTTTTTGTATGTAAAAATTAATATTCAATTGTTTATACATGAAAAAACAAAACAAAATACAAACAAACAATCAAACGCTCCTATAATTAGCGAAATTTAAATCTTTAACAAATTTCAAGTCGAAACAGTTTGAAATGATAGATCTATCATTAAAAAAAAATATATATATGTATTTGTGCGTGTGTATAATGTAAAAGAAAACGTAATCTCAAATGACAAAATGCAATTTAAGAATGTAAATTATCTTCAATATTCCGATACAGCATATAAATTATATAATTCTGGTCGTTAACAAAATAATTTTCAATATATTGGGTCTCCGTCCACACCCACAGAATGTACAAAAACAATAAATACACGCACGTATTATAAACATATACACCACCCACGTATTATATAAATGTAGACAGATTGAACTTATGTCTAAATTATAAACTTACTTCAGAACGTTTGGACTTGTCCGTTTTTTATCGTTCTCCATAATTCCGGTGTAAAGAGGAACTACAACCAGTTGATGTTTGATTAATGAAACCAGCTGACTACTGACTGATAATGATAAACCTCCTTTTAAAAACCCGAGACCAGAAAAACAACAATACACAAAAACACTGATTACACAGCACAAATAGTTTTTGTTATTCTTTTCTTTACTTCTTTTTTTCTTTTTTTTTTTTTTTTTTTTGGTTTTTATAGCTTAAACTGATTTTTTAACCATTTATTTTGATTTTACGTAACCTGAGTAGCGGTAGCCCGTGCCGAGAGGACGACGAGCGGGCGAAATGCTAAACAGCATTTCGTCCTTCTTTACGTCCTGAGTTCAAATGCTGCCGAGGTCCACTTTCGCTTTCGTCTCTTTCGGGGTCGTATAAACCAGTTGAAGACTAGTGCGGTGGAGGGGCGATGTAATCGGTTTAACCTCTTCGCCGATATTGCAGGCCTTGCGCCAAAATTTGAAACCAATATTAGGGATTACCAAAAAGGTTTAATTTAAAATCTATTTCGAAACACAATTTCATTAAAATAAAATATAATATAAAAATTATAAGAAATTATAAATCTGAAAACTTTTTGTGCGAAGTGTCGTGTTGGAGAAGCAGAAGCGCAAAATTAATCATTAAATTTGCATTAAGCTAACATTTTTATTGTGAGAATTAAATGTACAGTAAACGCTTATTGTTTAGAAAAGAACAGTTAAATTAAAATTACAGACGCGGGCATGGCTGTGTGGTTAAGAAGCTGGCCTTGTAATCATGTGGTCTGGGGTTCAGTCTCAGTGCTGCTTTACGAATGGATTTAGTACTTTGCGAATGGATTTAGAAGACGGAAACTGCGTGGAAACCCGTCGCATATATCAGATATAAGCGGGCTTGTCACCAGACTCTGGTGCCTGGGGGTGCTTCGGAATATTCTGGGTGGGCACTAATTTGTAATAATGCTAAGTGCATCACTGTAAATCTGAGAGTGCACCATTGGGTACTGATGGGGGCAGTGCCGTCCAGTGCACACCCTTAACAACGGACATGTATATATGTGTGTATGTATGTATATTGCGGAGGCCCCACCCCTTCAGTCATGACTGACCATGGGATTGCACCTAGGAAGTTACTCTCCCGGGCACAAGTCCAGGAGGGTTGTTTATGGAAGACCAGCAGTCGCCAATGCATATCAGCCTCTTTTCTCCACACCATCAGTGTTATCCAAGGGAAAGGGATAAGGCCGATACAGCTTGGCACCTGTGACATCGCAGCTCTTTTATACAGCTGAGTAAACTGGAGCAACGTGAAATAAAGTGTCTTGCTCAAGAATACAACACGCAGCCCGGTCCAGGAATCGAACTCACAACCTCACAATCGTAAGCTCAACGCTCTAACCACTGAGCCATGCGCCTTCACATGTATGTATATATATGTGTGTGCGTGCGTGCGTGTGTGTGTGTGTGTGTGTGTGTGTGTGTGCGTGCGCGCGTGTGTATGTATGTATGTATGTATGTGATTGTATGTATGTGATTCTGTGCTTGTATTTGTCCTCCACCCCCAATTTGCAACCAGTGAGGGTTTGTTTACACCCCCATAATTTAGCGATTCGGCAAAAGGAGACCGATAGACTAAGCGCCAGTCTTAATAAAACAGGCAAAAGGATGAAATGCAAAGTCGACCTCGGCAGAATTTGAACTCAGAACGTAAAGACGGGCGAAATGCTGCTAAGCATTCTCGCCTGGAGTGCTAACGCTTCTGCCAGATCGTCGCCTTTTCAAATTAAAACATTGCTTTCAAGTTTTGACACAAGGAGTAGGATAGGTCGATTAGGTTGTCGCCAGGGCTCAATTGGTACTTATTTTATCGACCCCGAAAGGATGATGGGCAAAGTCGATCTCGGTGGAATTTGAACTCAGAACGTAAAAACAGACGAAATGCTGCTGAGCATTTCGCCCAGCGTGATAACGATTCTTTTCTTCTCTAGACACAAAGCCCAAAATTTTGAGGGAGGGGGCAGTCGATTAGGTTGTAGCGGACTCTCTCTCTCTCTCTCTGCTAGATATACATGAATACGGACGTAGTAGATAACAGCTAACCTTCGGCCGCCCTTTTGGACCCTGTTGTGTCCACTACTCTGATTGGTTGGTATCGGCGCAGTTTGTCTCTTGCTCTATTGCGTGCCAATATGCAACCCAACCAACCGTAGCCTTCTGATAAGGTCCCGTGACACAGTCTCTTCTAAACCTCAGTTTACGCCAATAGAATGGTATAAAATGCTAGCTTCAACACTGTCTTTCGTCTTTCGGTTCTAGACCTTCTAAGGTCTAATCACTGACCACAGAGCACACAGCCAGTTCCAGCGACAGCACAACACGCAGCCTCATGGAGAACGCATCAACACTCGGCCAACAGTGTACGGCAATCTCCTTCTTCGCCACCTCTCCTTCGCACAGTCGTTCTACAAGATCGACCGCAATACGCAACTCGTGTACAATTTATCGACCCCCGAAAGGATGAAAGGCAAAGTCAACCTCGGCGGAATTTGAACTCCGAACATAAAGACAGATGAAATACCTATTTCTTTACTACCCACAAAGGGCTAAACACAGAGAGGACAAACAAGGACAGACAAACAAATTAAGTCGATTATATAAACCCCAGTGCGTAACTGGTACTTATTTAATCGATCCCCAAAGGATGAAAGGCAAAGTCGACCTCGGCGGAATTTGAACTCAGAACGTAGCGGCAGACAAAATACCGCTGAGCATTTCACCCGGCGTGCTAACGTTTCTGCCAGCTTGTCGCCTTGGCAGATGTTATTGCTGGCTTTGAAGGTAAATCACCGATGATGTGCCAGATAAATTAACACGATGCAAGTGTGGCTGTATGGTTAAGAAGCTCACTTTGCAATACACGTGCTCTCGGGTTCAATTCCACTGCGAAGCACCTTGGACAAGTGTCTTCAACCATAGTCCTGGGCTGACCATCGCCTTGTGAGTGGATCTTGTAAACGAAAACTGTGTGGAAGCTTGTTGTATATGTAAATATCCATGTCTCTTTGTGTTTGTGTGTGTCTTTGTATTCGTGTATGTCCCCGCACACACACACACAACTGCTTGACAACCGGTGCTGGTTTGTTTACGTCCTTGTAACATAACGGTTCTGCAAAAAGAGACAGAATAAACATCACTTTTAAAATAAAAAATACATTAGTACTAGGGGCGAATAGTTTGGATAAATTATTCAAGGTGATGCCCCAGTTTGGCCACCGTTCAATGACTGGAACAAACAAAAAAGATAAAACAGCAAAATAATATAATGCTTGTTTTGGATGGAAGTCAGCCAGTCTCTTTTCTGTCGTTTCCCATTAGTGTCCAGAAATTTCAAGACATTTTCTGGGAAAGATTCAGTGTTTATGTTCGTTTGCAATTGTTTGTGAAGTGAGATATGGCCATTGATAATGCTTAAGGTGAAGGCCTACAAGACTTACCATTCTTCTTGACAGAACAGAATGTATCGCTACATCAACCTTAGCGGACTCTTAGTGAAATTTGCTCTCACTCTGTTATATATAACATAAATACGGACGTAGCAGATAACAGCTAACCTTCAGCCGGTTGGACCCTGTTGTGTCCACTACTCTGATTGGTTGGTATTGGCGCAATTTGTCTCTTGCTCTATTATACGCCAATTTGCAACCCAACCAATCGCAACCTTCTGATAAGGTCCCATGATACAGTCTTCTAAATTCTCTGTTGGAGCCTCCTAGTCTCTATAAAAGCTAATCACAACAAACCATATTTTGTCTTTGGTCTTAGACCTCATAAGGTCTCGCCGCTGACCACAAGCACTCAGCCAGTTCCAGCGACAGACACCACTAGCAGTATTCAGGACCTCCACCACCGTCGCCGTCATCTTATCGACGCCAACAACATCTCTACGTACACAGCCACTTCGCTCTGGTTTAACCTCACGCTGTTTGTGAATACTTCACCATGGTTAACAGCAAGGACTACCTGCGAGAACCTTCTGTACCAAGTAACCCGGCAACAGCATTGTAGCCACAACCTCTTACACGACACGTGCAGTAACCGGCTCTGCCTTTTTCGCCTCAACTTCTTGTTACAGAACTTCAACTAATGTGTACCTGACTACGAACTGATATTTATCTTCGTTGTGTCTGAACTTCTAGCGTCCTATTGTAAACTCTTTCCATGCTCTATATTTTAACTCACGCGCATACATCCTTGTTTGTACACACATACACATTATATATGCATGACGGCCTGTCTATTGCCTATTATTATTATTATTATTATTATTATTATTATTATTATTATTATTATTATTATTATTATTATTGTTATTATTATTATTATATTATTATTATTATTATATTATTATTATTATTATTATTATCATTATTATTATTATTATTATTATTATTATTTATGTACTTATGTCGCACACACAGACATACACTCTGCTGCCACATAAATAAAACCAATCAGAAAACAGGATTTAGAAGCTGGCATTTTCTGCATGATAACTTCGATTAAACAAAATGAAAGCAATATATTACGACTACGTTGTAAGAAGTTTTGATGTTTTAATGTTTTAATAAATTTAAATGAATGAAGTCAAGTGAAACATTGGCACGGGCAATATAAAAAGGAAAAATTATCAATGACTTTTTTTTTCTTTTTGAGAAAAATTACGAAAACAAGATTGTACGTTAAACTACGTTCAGTTCATGTAAACAATTAATAGCGGAAATTTAAAAACGGAAGTTTGAGCTACATTGGGGTTGGGGTTAGAGTTAGGATTAAGGGTTGCAGTTTAGGGTTACAGTTAGCGTTTAGAGATAGAATCAGGGTTTACGTTAAAGAGTTAGGGATGGGGTTTAGGTTAGAATTAAGGTTCAGGGTTCGAATTAGGTTGAGGTTTAAGGTTAGAATTAGGGTTCAGGGATGGCGTTAGGGTCAGTCCGACCAGTGGATAACCTGGAGTTAATCAATTAGTAACATAATTTTTAGTGAACATTTTTCTAATAAGCTTCTGGAACAAGTGAATAAAAAAATAAGATTCAGCCAGAAAAGTTACATCAAAATACCAAATTTGAAAAAACAATACATTTTTTTGTAACGAAAATTTAAAAACGAAAGTTCGGAATACAAGTACAGTGGTTTTAAACAGACGGCAGCTTGACTTGTTACTATAGAAACAGGCACCAATGTGTCTGTGGCTTACGATTGGCTAAAATTACCCAACATTTTCAAACTTTAAAAGCTTTATTCTCTTATTCTTTTACTTGTTTCAGTCATTTGATTGCAGCCATGCTGGAGCACCACCCTGACGGATTTTAGTTGAACAAATCGACCCCAGGAATTATTTTTAAACTTAATACTTATTCTATCGGCCTTGTTTGCCGAACCGCTAAGTTACGGGAATGTAAACACAGCAACAGCGGTTGTCAAGCGGTGATGCGGGGACAAACACAAACACAAAGACACACACAGAGAAATATCTAAACACACACACATACATGCACATACACACACATACATGCACATACACACACACACACACACACACACACACACACACACACACACACACACACACACACACATATATACACATTGAGCTTCTTTCAGTTTCCGTGTACCAAGGCTTTGGTCGGCCCGAGGCTATAGTAGGAGACACTTGCCCGAGGTGTCACGCAGTGGGACTGAACACGGAACCATGTAGTTGGGAAGCAAGCTTCTTACTACCCTGCCACGCCTGCGCCTATTAACTTTTTACTTATAAATATATGGCAAAAATGAATTTCCTTTTCGTAATTAGCATGCAAAACTACATAAATACACCAAATTTGAAATGAATTGGAACAAAAAAGAATTGAAAAGTGACAGCCAAGGAGAAAAGATCCCAAAATTTCTCTTGATGTTCCTTAGCAGCAGTGTTGACCTAGATGTTTCGTAATTGATAAACACTGAAATACAATTTTATTGTGAAGAGGAAAACAAACCTTGTGGGATGGGTGAGGAATGTAGCTGTCATACGTATGGTATGTACGTCACGTTTTCAGTTATGTCATGTGCATTATAATCCCCTATTAATCACCGGGTCTATCAGTAAACGTTATTATCACTATTTTATTTCATTTATATTATAGTGTTCCGTTATCAGATACTTCACTTTTATAAATGAATTTTGGTCAATGACCGTCTGAATAAATAATAATAATAATAATAATAATAATAATAATAATAATAATAATAATAATAATAATAATAATGATGATGATGATAATAAATGCCCTGATGCAGTACCAGGCAGTGGTTCTCATGGCTTCTGATCTTAACTGATTGGAAGGGTCATTATGTACATTGTTTTGTCTTGGTATAAAAGATGGGCTACAGCAAATAATTCTGCTCAATACCACAGATTTGCTTGTGTGTTGCTTAACCATAACCAGTTGAGCATGTCCCTTAGTGGCTGATGATATGTGCTGTCCAGGTAGGTGAAAGTGCCTGGTGTTCGATACTATGGTGGTGACATCGTCTGCTTATGCCGACACGGTTCTCCTACGTCCCATTTCGCCGGAAAGCCTTTCAACGCCTCCAATTTCCACACTAGTAGCTCTAGAGCCAGTACATACAAAAGACACGAGAGGGGACACCTTGGCGGACCGCGCACATGATGCTGGATGGTTCCAATACGTAACCGTTCACCCGGACTACTGAGCAGATATCGCTGTACATTGTCGCTATACATCCAGCCATAGAAAATGGGGCCGTAACCGGCCGCCCTAAGAACAGTTGCTAAGTATTGGTTGTCAGCCTCATCGAAGGCTTTGGATTGATCCAAACTGATCAGGGACCCACCCATGCCAGCTTCTTTACTCACCCTGTCAGTGATGTATTGCATGAGATGGAATTGGTTGTAGATTGGTCTGCTTGGGATGGCACATTTTGAGCATCACTAATAAACTCCTCTAGGACAAGCGCCAACCTTTTCATTAACGCCTTGGCTAAATTTCTTAAATCTGCTTTCAGCAGCGTTATGGGCCCAAAATTTTCTATTTGATTCCCCTTGTTTGGGTCCTTTCTCAGTAGTGCCACCGCTCTTCGACTCACCGAGCTAGGAATTCTCCCATCCTGCTGCCTGTTGCGGTAGATATCTACTAAGAGGCTGTCAAACAAGTTGAGCATATAAAAGTAAATTTCACAGGGCAGACCATCCAAACCAAGCGATTTGATTCCCATGGTGCCCGTCATCGCATCCCGTACTTCCGTGGCTGTTATCAACATTTCGCAACGCTCCACTCCCCTTGCTTTCCGGCTTGCCATTCGTCCGAAACAGCTGGGCGAAATACTGCTGAAATGTTATACACATCTACTCCGGATTGAGTACCACCAAAGACCAAATTGTGGCTTTATTGCCACGTTGCACCTCTTCCACTCGGGGTCATCGAGCGGCTTTCGTTCCCTAGTTTCATAGACCGCGCGTCTTAGCTCTGACAATGCATCCTTCGTGTGTAGTGTTGAAGTTTTGGCCCAGGGCCAATCTCGTTGTCATCACAACGGTTGTGATGCCTCTCTTAAGTGCTTCTTCTAAACAAGAAAACAATAACAATTTGCAAAAAAAAAAAATTAAAATCTTAACGAATAAAATCTCCAACAAGGGGTGAGAAACCACCCAAGTGCAACAAAGGAACCCCGAAGATCTCGAGCCACTTTACTCACCAAAGGTACCAAAGCAAGTGCTCATCTCTTCTTCGTATTCCTCAACCTACAAACGCCAGCATATGTTAGGCCCACTCACTCGGAGCATCTTCGCCCCATTCACCCATCTTTTAACAAATTTACTGGGAAACAGTGAAGGCGCGTGGCCAAGTGGTTAGGGTGTCGGGCTCGTTATCGTAAGACTGTGGTTTCGATCCCTGGACTGAGCAATGCGTTGTGTTCTTGAGCAAAATACTTCATTTCATGTTACACCAGTCCAAACAGCTTGTAAAAATGAATATTCCAGCTATGGACAGGCGTCTCGTTCAGTGAAGAATAATATACATCACAGAAATCGGGAAACTGACGCTGAGTCTATATGATACGGGATTGAGCTGCTGGAAGACATTATATCCTTTTCAGCTCTCACCTTACTTTTCCAATGGAAATTTTAAATCGATGAGGCCTTGATCGAAGAGGAAAGTGTCTTTCTTTTGTCGTTTCCGCCCCGTCCACCACACAACCCCTTTCGCCAAGCCACAGACAGAGAAAAAATGCCTGCCCTTTCCGACAAAAGGAAGACGGCAGTACGATCTTCATGATGGATTCTGTCGACTGCCGGATTCTCTTACACGTGACAATAGCTGTTCGGCATATCGCCACAAGTCAGCAGCAATGCTTCGAGCGCTGTATGAGCAGTAATAATGTCGCAATAATCTATATATATAAAACTGTAGTTGTGTGAGTGTCTGTCCCCTTCGATTTAGATTCCTAACTACTCCCACATTTTGCGGTGCAGTTTAACCAAATTCGGGTATCTTATAGTCGTGATTCATATCGAGCCCTTCTGTGTATTAGCGCGCGTCTACAATGAGTCTACGATTTTAAAAATAATTTAACATCATTTTTTTCCATTTTAATGCATATTTTTTTAATTGGCGGCGGAGTTGGCGTCCATGCTCACACCTGCACCTGTGTTGCTTCTCCCCCTTCTTCCCTCCCTCGTGAAGCTGTGGGGAAGGGAGTGTAAGGAAATCAACGTCGTAAAGCGTTGTCAAGGAGACCAGCGTTCTTTTAGAACAACGACTTCATGGCTTGAAGTCACCAAAACAGAAATCGCTAAAAAAGCTGAAACAGATCCACAAAAACGGCAAAAACCGCCACACAGGGCAGGTTTCCTGTGCAAACAGTTTGCACAACCGAATGTTTTAGTTGTTGCACAAATCTTTATATATAAAAGTGAAGTGTGGTCTGTCTCCTACGATTTAGATTCCTAACTACTCCCACATTTTGCGGTGCAGTTTAACCAAAACGGGTATCTTATAGTCGTGATTCATATCGAGCCCTTCTGTGTATTAGCGCGCGTCTACAATGAGTCTACGATTTAAAAAATAATTTAACATCATTTTTTTCCATTTTAACGCATATTTTTTTAATTGGCGGCGGAGTTGGCGTCCATGCTCACACCTGCACCTGTGTTGCTTCTCCCCCTTCTTCCCTCCCTCGTGAAGCTGTGGGGAAGGGAGTGTAAGGAAATCAACGTCGTAAAGCGTTGTCAAGGAGACCAGCGTTCTTTTAGAACAACGACTTCATGGCTTGAAGTCACCAAAACAGAAATCGCTAAAAAAGCTGAAACAGATCCACAAAAACGGCAAAAACCGCCACACAGGGCAGGTTTCCTGTGCAAACAATTTGCGCAACCGAATGTTTTAGTTGTTGCACAAATCTTTATATATAAAAGTGAAGTTGTGTCTGTCTCCTACGATTTAGATTCCTAACTACTCCCACATTTTGCGGTGCAGTTTAACTAAAACCGGGTATCTTATAGTCGTGATTCATATCGAGCCCTTCTGGGTATTAGCGCGCGTCTACGATGAGTCTATGATTTAAAAAAAAATTTACCATCATTTTTTCCGTTTTAATGCATTTTTTCGCTATTATATAAGGGAAGTAACTCTCTAAAAATGTCTACGATGAGTCAACGATTTAAAAAAAAATTACCATCATTTTTTATTCCATTTTTAATGCATTTTTTTTGCTATTTTTTTGCTATAACTAACTAAAAATGCTCATATAGTTATTTCCCTTACAAACCCGAGCAACGCCGGGCGATACTGTTAGTGAATAATAAAGGTCAGATATTAAGATTTAAGTGTCTTCTGGGTTCTTTTTTATTTTTGTTTTCCGGCAATTTGACAAACAATAAGAAAAATGTCTGTTTTGAGTGCAAACCGGAAATAAAAAGTCGGTTGGAAACAATTTATAACATTCATAGGTTAGGAGCGACACAAGACGATGACATCATTACGCTAATCAAACCCAGACACACACACACACACACACACACACACACACACAACACACACACATGATGAGTCATAACATCTGGCCATTTTCTAAGAAGACAATATACTAAGGCATCCTTACTTTGTAACATTGATTTCTTATGGGGGATTATTACGATCACCTGATCGGAGTCTGTCTGTCTGTTTGTTTGTCTGTCTATCTATCTATCTATCTATCTATCTATCTATCTATCTATCTATCTATCTATCTATCTATCTATCTATCTATCTATCTATCTATCTATCTATCTATCTATCTATCTATCTATCTATCTTCTATCTATCTATCTATCTATCTATCTATCTATCTATCTATCTATCTATCTATCTATCTATCTATCTATCTATCTATCTATCTATCTATCCATCGCCATGATAGATCGTTAGCCACTACACACATTTTTCTTTCCTTGTTTTTTCTGTCTTCCTTTCTGTAAAAGAGCGTAAACTCGAAACGTAAAAGACTTTTTCTATTCCTGAGCGTTATACTAATACATCTGTTTGTTTGGTACACCACCTGTCTTCGTCCTTTGCTTTTTTCGTAAACTCTCCCTACCTACCTACCTACCTACCTACCTACCTACCTACCTATCTATCTATCTATCTATCTATCTATCTATCTATCTATCTATCTATCTATCTATCTATCTATTTATTTATATCTATCTTAGATAGATAGATAGATAGATAGATAGATAGATAGATAGATAGATAGCTGGTCGGGGACATGGTTGTATGGTAAGAAGTTTGCGACCATATGGTTCCGGGTTCAGTTTCATTGCGTGGCAACTTGGACAAGTGTCTTCTACCATAGCCTCCAGCCGACCAAACCCTTGTGGGCGGATCTGGTAAACGGAAACTGAAAGAAGTCCGCCGTGTGTGTGTGTGTGTGTGTGTGTGTGTGTGTGTGTGTGTGCGTGCGTGCGTTCGCGCGCGCGCATGTGTTCGCGTGTGCGTGCGTGCGCGTGTGTGTATGTGTGCCTGCGATTGTGTGTGTATGTGTACCTACGCGCGTATTGGATTGGATTGCTTATGTTCAGTCCACTGCAGAATGAAGGCCTCGGTATGTTCTCTCCACGGGTTAATGTGGGGCCGTGAGTTTGAGCTTGAGATCATACTGGTATATACATACATACACATACGCACACACACACACATATACGTACGTACATACATGCATACATACATACATACATACATACATACATACATACATACATACAATACATTAAAAGTCAGCTTGAATCTTGTTTGCTTGCAATGTTACCCAGCCAAACTGGCGCATAAGGGGAACATTCTATGAATTAAGTTTTTCCCCTGAAATGTAAATACGAACGAAATAAAACACATTTTGAGTAAATTGGACAAGTGGTTGTGGAGATATTAGGAGTTTTCGGGGGTATAACTACCCAAAATAGTGCATAATGAGAAAAATTCCGAAATTAAACTTAACTCTGGAAGGGAAGAAACTCTTACCTTTCGATTAGACGCAGTGACTTGACAACGAAAAAATACGATTTGTTTTTTTACAGTAAATCTTTCTATTTTCACTTTTGTTAAACACAAAATTTTAATCATTTATAAATATTTTTAACTGAAGATGATTTCAAAAATGTAAGTTGTTTGTACAGTAAGTATCTTTTATTTTAGCTGTCTTTAAACAGACAATATTTTAATGTTTTTAAAATTATTTTCAAATGAATAACTATGACAAAAATTCTTTTTGGTATAGTTTAAAATATTTTAAAGTGAAAATAACTTTAAAAATACAGTAAATATTTCGTAAAAGACCTGTTCGTAACCTCGGTGTGAAATAATTTTTTTCTATAGGTTTTTTTCAAGTGCATTCAACGTATCTCACCTCCAAAGATTTGGCCGCTATTTCTAACATGCCCTACTACCATATAACGGCTATTTGCGATAAAGGACCTGAAATACTTGTTACATCGTAACAGGGCGTGCAAGAAATAGAAGCCAAATCTTTCCTTTTCTGGGGAAAGGAGCCGTTTACGTGTGATTTCGATGTCACATTCGTTGAAAGCATGCGAAATAAGCTGGAAAAAACCCTGCGAGGCAAAATTCCGTTGCTGGGAAACTCAGATTTTAACCGGTAGTTAGTATATATATGAAGGGATGGTTGCATCAAAGGAAATACTGGTTCAATACCTAATATTGTTGGGAAATTAAATTCCCTTAAAACAATAGGTATATATTAAGCGTATAGTTTATATCCAGTTAAAAGAAGAAAAGAAAATGGAGATAAGGAAGGTAGCAAATATTTATCATTAACAAATCGGTCATCTTCGCTTCTTACAGCCGTTTCAATTAACACTCAATAATTTAATTACAAATGTGTACATTAAATTCGCATTTATGTGACATGAGAATAATTTCAGCAGAATTGTCTACTGAAATGAATTGATAGGTCCACAGATAACATCCCAAAGTACATCTCTTTTTTTTTCTCTCTGGTGAAATTATGCTCATATCACATCAATGCAAATTTAATGTACAAATTTGTTATTAAATTATTGAGTATTAATTAAAATGGCTGTAAGAAGCGAAGATGATCAATTTGTTAATAATAGATAATTGTTAACTTCCTTATCTCCATTTTTCTTCTTTTAATTGGATATAAACTACACACACACACACAATTAATTTTTAAAAAAAACGGAGTAAAAGACAAGAATAAAATGAAACAACGCGAGGACGTGGTACATGCAAAGTATTAATAAGACGCTCAGGGAAAGAGAGAAAGGGTATTTTACGTTTCGAGCAAAGCTCTTCTTCAGAAACAGGAGACAGAGGGAAGTCCAAAAGAAAAGGAAAACGGGGGCGAAAAATCGCCAACAATCCACATGTGGTTACATTTTGGAATATATACATGTGTGTGTGTGTGTGTGTGTGTGTGTGTGTGTATAGAGACTTCATTTGGGCATAGAATACATTCAAACTTGAATCGGCAAATTTCTCCAAACATTTCAACAGCATTTTTTCACAGAAAAACGGTAGTTGATAAGTGTTTCATTCAACACATGGCTTTACCAAGTCAATTTATGTATATACATACATACATACATACATACATACATACATACATACATACATACATACATACATACATACATATATATATATAATATATATATATATGTAAATGTAATATGTGACAATTATTCGGTAGCCAAGATAAAACTCCGAGTTTCGGATGCCGCATTGGAAATTCACGCCGCCATCTCTTCAGTTATCCGGCCATCAGAAAAACACTATGAAAAATGACCATTATACAAAGGGAAATTACTGTGTTATTGACCGCTATTAAGACAAAAGAGCTATTCGAATGACAGCTAAGTAAGGTAAGGGGGTAAAAAGTTCATAGTATTTGCGTAAGCGCGCCTGTTCATACCTACACATGTGCGCCTGCACATGTATAGGTATGAATAGTTTGCCCCAGTATATAATAAGGCTCTAAAAGATAGTGATTTTAGCGAGGAAATAACCTATACACCTGCCACCAGCCCAACAATAAAGAAGAGAAGACATAGGAATAGGAAAACTATCTGGTTCAGAGAGGAAGAGGGAGGGAGAGAGGGAGATAGAGAGGGAAAAAGCAAGAGAGAGAGAGAGAGAGTTGTGTTCACTTCCTCAATATTCTCGGGTAATGAACTTTACAAATCTTAGGAATTTAACATTGAAATCTTACGCAGAAAAAAATTTAAGGAGCAATTGAATTGCAAGAGATGAAGGACGGAACTATTTTCTACACATGATGAGATTGACAGCATAACGTCCCCCACTTCCCCCCCTCTCTCTCTCTCTCCTTAATCAATAGATCTTTCTTTGCCGAACTGCTAAGTTATGGATACACAAACACAAACGTACTCACACAAACGCACAATGGGCTTCCACACAGTTTCCGTCTACCAAATTCGCTCACAGGACCATCTTTCTGTGAAAGTGGAATTAATCTAATTTTTTATTTTGGTAACAATGTTATTTTTTATCATTTCAAGTAAGGGAGACAATTCTTCGCATGGTTTAGTCATATTAGACCTCATTAGTAAAACATAACTGCAATGTACTTAGCGAGATAGAGATAGGGGAAATTATCAAATGAAATTACAGTACTGTAAAGCAAAACGTCATGGACAGTTTATATTACTAAACTGGGTATTTTCTTAAATCTGTTAATTTTCTTGTCTATCAGGGTTACATTACTACAATCCTTCTTAGATTCCGGATCTTTTCGGTTTGAACAGCAGCTTTTAACATAATTTCTAGGTAGCTAAAAAATTTTAAACTTCGTATACTAGTAGAATGTGTTTATTAAACATCTTTTTCTCTTGGCTTTATTGAAAAAATTCTATGGTTTGTAAGATATTTGTTGTTATTTTTTCATCAATTTCTGCAATTTCAACCAATCAATGACGTATATTGAGGTAAAAAATATTCTGTGCCGTATGAATATGTCCCTCGTTTAAGAAACAGATTGGGTTTATTTACATTTGTGAAGAAAAAAAGATACCCTTCCCCCCATCCCTAACCCTAACCCTAACCCTAAATGCAATAGATCGATAGTAGGGTCAGAGTTGTCTCCCGTACCTACCGAAATAATGATCAAAATAATATCGATCAGCTCCTCTCGTCACCACATTAGTATTTCTAATTACTTTCTAGATATCTATCTACCTTAAGTAAGTTCACCCCCATTTGACTGTCGATGTTCAAACCGATAGCGCCTCGGTGTAATTTTTGTTTCATAAGTAACATATTCGTTACACTCTTGACAGGATGAGCATTATAACCTGGAATACAGAAAAAAAAAAAGAAATATAAATTATACCTTGATAAAATATAAGCAGAAAGGTGTATAAAATGCATGCAAACAGGCGTGAAAGAGTCTTACTGCCTTTTGTATCATTAGATGGGTGAACGTGATACTTCCAACAGGTAAATAATATGAAAAACAAGAAATTTGATATGAAAGATTAGTGAGAAACAAACGTTTATTGCATATACTATATACATTTATAAATAAATAGCAGGCGTATTGCACACATTTATTGTCATAATGTGGCTGGCCCAACTGACATGATCAAGAGGCGAAACGATCACCTTTTGTTTATTAATCTTGAATTCTTAACGAATATGAAACCACCTACAGCGTTAAAACATTTAGCCTCTATACCACTGAACATTTAAAAAATTCAAAATATATTGAGAAGTATTAGAATATTTGGCGATCTTTCGTCTCTAGTAGACCTTTCCGTCGATTTCCGTAAAAAAATTTTTTTTTTACATATGGGCTTGCGGGAACTTTTGAAGTAATATACATACACATACACATACACCGAGTAAAAAATTTCAGTTATCTCTTTCTTTCACACACACTAACAGAAGCACTTCACTTACACAACATGCTGTCTGTCTCCCACACCCATCAAACACACACACACATGTACATCAATGCTTCACATGCACGATAACTTCAAAAGAACTTCCCTCGTCATACAATCGCTTTCTCTTAGTCTCTTTCGCTCTCATTACTTCAAAAGTTCCCGCAAGCCCATATGTAAAAAAAAAAAATTTTTTTACGGAAATCGACGGAAAGGTCTACTAGAGACGAAAGATTGCCGAATATTTAAAATAACAACAATACATTAATTTGTAAAAATATCGTTTTGGAGCTAAATAACCCGCGTCAATAAATAATAACAAAAATTAAAACAGTTTATAATGTTACTTAGCAACTAGAAATATGGCGGAAGACTCGGCAATAGAAGTCAGTGAGTAAAGGAGTTTTGTTTAGATAAACGCAGTTTAATGAATTTAACAGAACACATGTAGCTTTGTCGGTATTTTAGTGCAATAATTCTTTTCTTTTTTCATTTCTGTATTTCTTTAAAATACTGGAAAACATTAAAACACGATTACATACATACATAGACACATGCACGGGGATACATAGACATGTTTGTGTGTTTGTATTGTATGTGTTCTCTTGAAATTTATTTAGTCTTCTAAATTGTATACAAGCGAGAGAGTAACAAAGTATCAATACTTTTTTATTTGATTCAATGCGTTAGAGCAGTGGTACTCAACCAGGGTCTATATAATAATAATAATAATAATAATGAAATTATTGTATACAGTGCTCAGGTGCACCACAACTTGTCAGAAAGTGCATATAAAGTACATGCAGTAATGTAGAAATGTCTGGAAAGCGAACTATGTATGAGTCAGATACATGCTTGTGTGTGTATGGAGGGGAGAAAATCAGGTGTAGTGTTGGCGAATCTCAGGAAGCATGGAAGTTTTGAAGGATGCAGTGCTCCGACAACTAACAACTGATGCCGGCAGTTTGTTCCATGCTTCAGCAACTCTCAGCGTGAAAAATGACTGTTGGGGTGAGGTGATGGGGGTCCACATGAGATCTTTGTTGCTGAAATTTATAGGCAATAAACTAGTTATCTTTCTACAATGCACAAAATGTTTTAATTTTTTTTAAACAATTTCATTCTAAAAATTTAACAAATTTTTTTAAAACATCGAATGACCTTGAGGGTCCACCCATTTAAAAATGGAATCAAAAGGGTTCACAGGTAGAAAAAAAAAATGGTCGAGGAACTCTGTGTTAGAGAATTTCCAGACGATAGGTGACTGTTGCTAGTCAGCTCTGATCCGTAAGTCTTATTGCGCACAGGTTAGCTCTGATGGAGCGAGTCCTATGGATGACACACAGCTGGTTCTCTGAACTATGAATAACAACCCACCATGGATCTCTTTTAAGTTATACTACGTTTTTGCTTAGCATAGGGCCATACTGCACACCACGACACACTATGATGAATTGTATGGGATGCAGACATTGTGGTGATCATATTACCCTCTCCGCTGACCTTACTATTTTTACATGTCCATAGATTCTGATGGTGTTGAAAGCAGAGGCAGACAAGGTTAACTCAATCTGCATTGTTCCTCTACACTTAGATTTGTGGGCGTGTCACCCGGCACAGTATTTGGGCCCAGTGTCGTGGATGTTTCGGTAGCTATGTGTTTTTTGTGTTTGCCCACCGTGAGTGTTTTTTAGCTTGCTGTTGTGATAGGTTTACAAGTTGTTGTATACATACCTGGCTGTTTTATATCCAGTGAGGCTATTGATGTTGTATAAGTACACTCTTTACTCTATTACTTGTTTCAGTCATTTGACTGCGGCCATGCTGGAGCACCGCCTTTAGTCGAGCAAATCGAACCCAGGACTTATTCTTTGGAAGCCTAGTACTTATTCTATCGGTCTCTCTTTGCCAAACCGCTAAGTTACGGGGACGTAAACACACCAGCATCGGTTGTCAAGCAATGCTAAGGGGACAAACACAGACACACAAACACATACACACACACATATATATATATATATACATATATATATATATATATATATTATATATATATATATAATATATATATATATGTGTATATATATATATATATATATATATATACATACATATATACATATATATGACAGGCTTCTTTCAGTTTCCGTCTACCAAATCCACTCACAAGGCTTTGGTCAGCCCGAGGCTATAGTAGAAGACACTTGCCCAAGGTGCCACACAGTGGGACTGAACCTGGAACCATGTAGTTGGTAAGCAAGCTACTTACCACACAGCCACTCCTGTGCCTGTAGGTGTTTCATCACCATCATCACTATCATATGTCGGTTTTCCATGCTGGCATGGTTGGAGGGTTTGACTGGAGCTGGTAACACCAGGGACCTCACCAGGCTCCGTTATCTCTTCTGGCCTGGTTTCTATGGCTGGATGCCCTTCCCAATGCCAACCACTCCACAGAGTGTACTGGGTTCTTTTTATGTGGCACCAGCACCAGTGCTTTTAATGTGGTACTAGCACTTGTATCAATTCTGCTGTGGCAGACAGATCTTGAGTACAGCAAGGCACCAGATATTTTGATCCTCAGTCATCTTCAGAAGGCTCAGTATCTTGAGATTGACATTTATTACTTCATCCCATGTCTTCCTAGGTTTCCTTCTTCCACAAGATCCATCCACTATAAGCATTTAGAGATGGTTATTCACATAGACAAAGACTGTGACATTTGAAGCTTACTGCGGCAACAAACTATGCTTCTCACGTGTCTAGCTCTCTTTCATTTTTAATATTTTTGCTTCGTTGTGTAGGTGGTCTGTTGATGGGATCTGTACTCCATTTGGTTTGACCAGTAAGTGTGTCTTTTATAGCTTGTTATGGTTTATTGTGAAGACACCTAGATGGTTCCAACTGATTTGGAGGAACATGTAAAGGGAACTGGTTGCTTCTTTACACTTTTGGGGTGCAACTTGGGTGCAACACAATTTCCTTTCTTTAGATTCCAGAAACTTCCAGTCATGAACAAGAACACAACCTTAAAAAATATATATATCTCTTTATTTTCTTATTTACAACAGAAATTCGTTGGTATCTTTGTATCCACTTGGTGAGAAATAGCAAAACTGAATTTTGACGTTTGTAAGCTTGTTACAACAATTCAGCAGCAATAGAACAGGTATTCAACAGCAACAGAGCAAGTCGTCTCGGCGCTATTAAGGAAAACGCCCTAGTCTGTCCCCTTCAGTCTCTAGCGCATGCACATGAGGGAACCTCCCTATGCCTTTCCAGAAGGTTCTAGAATGTTCCAGAAGGTTCCAATCCCGCACATGCGCACTGAAGAAGGACGTTCCGCACATGCACCTGAAGAATGACGTTGCGTGTGCGCGCACTGGAATATGACGTCACTACAAAGACTTCGTGAGAGACCATTTGAGATGATCATGATCATCTCAAATGGTCTCTCATTTTATGTGGTGTACCATCATATCAGTTGGAGCCCCTGGCCATTAATTGGAAGGCATGGAAGTCCAAATGTGATGCTGGAGTGATACACTTTGAAACTCAATGCATGAAGAGAAGAGGAAATGTTGTTGTCATCAAACCCCTGTGGCTGTTGTTTGGAGGCCACTTTCAGTACCCTCAGTGCCACAGGATCTACCTGTCTTATATTGGTCTTGTCAGTGACAGCCACTCCTATGAGACACAATGTGCTGGTGGCAGAGGAGAAGCAATTTCTTGTATCAACACTGTCATCACCATTGATGGGTTGTTATAAGCAAATAAGCACTGGGACAGTGTGGGAGGTAGCAGCTAGGTAGGCCTGGTATAATCCATATGTGTTGTCAGTTGATACTTTTAATTTCCTGTTCTTGTATAGAATGGGGATAGTCTTCAAGATAAAACACTTGTTGGTCCTCTATGACATATTTCTACTGTGGTTTATTCCCCCTTTTCCCAATGTTTTTGCTTCCCTCTAAGGATTTTTCAATGTTCCTAAATTAGAGTCCATGGTCTTTTGTTTTATCTTTCTTCTCAACTGCATCAGCTATCCTGTTGTTGTTTTCACTTTCATTGTGTAAACTTGAGCAAGATCGCTGCTGGCGATGTACTATTACAGTGCTACATTCCAGTTCTCATATGATATTGTTAATGATTTAAGGCGCCAGCTACTTCCATGTATTGGTAATATATCACCATCTCCATTGACGTTGATGTTTTCAATGCTACTAAGCAGTTTTTTTAAGTTCTTTACATTCATCTTGCTAAATTCTTGGTTAAGTTTGAATAGCAATTACTGATGAAATGCTTGTCTGTGCCACTGGTTTTTTCTTCAAAGTACTTCTCTAGTTGAGAATATGTCAGCTGCCTACTTAGAAATATAAGCCCTTCACTGGAATTCAAACAGCAAGATAGTCACATAGCTATGCATATAAACTCACATATGAAATGTATACAAAGATATATATATATATATATATATATATATATATCAACATATATGCTTGCACATCTATAAGTACATATATATATATATACATTAACATATATGCTTGCACATCTATAAGCACATATATATATATACATTAACATATATGCTTGCACATCTATAAGTACATATTTTTCATGTCATTGTGTTTATATATGCCTTGACAATTATATCAACACATATTTCTGTGTCAGTGTGAATGAATACCTACACGTGTTATGGGCTGTTTTTTAGAACACATTTTTACATAATCTCTTCATGACTCCTACTTGTATGAAACAGTCATGCTATGATATATTAACCAAGTGTCTCTGAGACTGCAAAGAAACATTAAAAGTCCTAATCCTATAAGTTTCTCACTACTTTGTTTATAAACATCCTCCAGCAGGACTAACATTTCTCGTATTTATCATGTTTCCAGTTTATTGAGGTCATTCACAAAGAGTTTCTAAGTGAAGATGTTGTATCAGTATTTTCTGCAGTTGATCACATAACTTTCAGGTTCCTTCATCAGAAACTAGAGCAGGTTCTGCTGCTGCTGCTAAAAATAGCATCATGACCTATAAAGCCCTGTTGATAGTTTGTCTCATCAACAACAATGATCTTTGTTCTCTCTTTCTTTCTTTCTTCAAGATGAAGATGGTTTGTCTGTAACCTTCATTTCTTGTTTTTCTGGGGCTTCAGCATGAGTGATGAACATAACCGACTTTTTTTTTTGTAATCCAGCCAAACTCGGATCAAATTCTTCCAATGTGGTGGTGATGGTGGTGTTGGTAATTGTGGTGGTCATGGCCTTGCTCATGATGGTTGTGGTTTGGGTGGTCGTAGTGGTGGTGGAAGTGATGGTGGTGGTGGTGGTAGTGGTGGTGGTGGTGATGGTGGTGGTGGTGATGGTGGTAGTGGTGGTGGTGGTGGTGGTGCTGCGGATGCTGGTGTTGGTGGTAATGATGCTGAGGGGTGGGCGTGGTAGTAATAACTGTGGTGATGGTGCTGGTGCTGGTGCTGCTGGTGGTGCTTGTTCTGGTAGTGATGATGATGGTGGTGGTGGTGGTGGTGGTGGTGATGGTATCGTGATAAGGAGTATGATTACAACAACATACCACATGACTCCCAGTACATCGTCGTCATCATCATCATCATCATCATCATCATCACCACCATCATCATCATTAGGTTGAGCCTGTTTAGATTTGCATGAACCTCCACCCATCACTGCCCTCCATGTCATATGGTAGTTTCTCGTGGTAACCTCCTGATTCATCTGTACACTGCCTGTTATATGTCTTCACACGGCCATTAATCCAACTATAACCAGCATCATCACCACCACATCCACTGTCACCACCACCACCATTACCATAAGTATGGTATCACTAACCAACCCCTCCTTACTTCTCCACCAATGTCCAGCAGAATTAACTCTTCTTTCTCTAATGATGTATGATACTTTTAGGATGTTTATTGTATAATCTTTCTTTGGGAGAGTGTTCCTCTGAGGCCATGGCGCAAAACATCTACCCAGAGGTACCGTCCAGCATAGTTTCACCCTTTTTGGTTAGCATTCAGCTGGAAGAACACCAATGCAACCTTATGTATTCGTACTGTGTCTTGAATATGTCCTCCACACTTCAGTGGTTTATAACATGGAAGATGGCTTCATCTTCCAGATACCCAGCTTTTATAACAGATATAGATTATACTGATGACTTATATATATATATAATAATAATAATAATAATAATGAAATTATTGTATACAGTGCTCAGGTGCACCACAACTTGTCAGAAAGTGCATATAAAGTGTATGCAGTAATGTACAAATGTCTGGAAAGCGAACAATGTATGAGTCAGATATATGCTTGTGTGTGTATGGAGGGGAGAAAATCAGGTGTAGTGTTGGCGAATCTCAGAAAGCATGGAAGTTTTGAAGGATGCAGTGTGCTCCAGCAAGTAACAACTGATGCTGGCAGTTTGTTCCATGCTTCAGCAACTCTCAGCCTGAAAAAATGTTTCCTAAAGTCATGGGAGCTGTGCTGTTTTCTGACTTTGTAAATATGTCCAGTGATAAACGTCACCCTTTTCCAGCCTAGCCAGGCTTATGGGCCCAGTTTCCCGGTTTCTGTGGCATATGTGTTCTCCCCAGCTGGATGGGACGCCAGTCCATCGCAGCATTACTCAAGAAACAGGAAGAGAGAGTGAGAGCAAGTTGGGGCGAAAGAGTACAACAGGGATGCCCCCCCCCCCTGCCGGAGCCTCCTGGTGCTTTTAGGAAGAAAGAGTGAAAGAAAGTTGAGGCAAAAGAGTACAACAGGGGTCGCCACCACCCTCTGCCGGAGCCTCCTGGAGCTTTTAGGTGTTTTCGCTCAATAAACACACACAATGCTGGTCTGGGAATCGAAACCGCGATCCTCCGACCGCGAGTCCACTGCCCTAACCACTGGGCCATTGTGCCTCCACACTGGTGACTTAGCTCTAACATAAAAAGCGATTGCTGGAACCATTACCTTACTTTATCGTCTGTAAGAAAACCTGGGAAGATTTTGGATTCTATGATAGTGCCAGGAAAAGATAGAATTCATCAGAGACAATTTGGAGGGTGACATCACCTCATTGTCTGGAAACTTAATAAAAACCAATAGGTGCTTTCCTATTCCTTGGGAACAACATGTTATCAACAGAGGTAGATGAAAGCTTGGGAAGCTCTTAAATGTCTTGGCATAATAAGGAAGCCTAAACTCTCTGAGAGTCTGAAAAAGGAACTTCTTCTGTGCAGTGTTACATCAAACATAGATGTACTGAAATCCGACTTCATTGAACCTTACCTTTTATTACAGCTGTATCTTGTCTGCAATAATAATTAAAAGAATCTGTTAAGATAATCAAAATAACCGGGTTTTAATTTAGTAAACATAAAAACTACTTTGCATTTCACTACCATTCATTCTTAATATAATAACTATACCATGTTAACTACACTTATACATACATGTATGCATGCATACATATATACATACATACATACATACATGCATACATACATACATACACACATACATACGTATGTATATATATATATATATATATATATATATATATATATATATATATATATATATATATATTTATATATAAGCATAGGAGTGGCTGTGTGGTAAGTAGCTTGCTTACGAACCACATGGTTCCGGGTTCAGTCCCACTGCGTGGCACCTTGGGCAAGTGTCTTCTACTATAGCCTCGGACCGACCAAAGCCTTGTGAGTGGATTTGGTAGGTGGAAACTGAAAGAAGCCCATTGTATATATGCATATATATATGTATGTGTATATGCTTGTGTGTCTGTGTTTGTCCCCCCCAACATCACTTGACAACCGATGCTGGTGTGTTTATGTCCCCGTAACTTAGCGGTTTGGCAAAAGAGACCGATAGAACAAGTACTAGGCTTACAAAGAATAAGTCCTGGGGTCAATTTGATTGACTAAAGGCGGCGCTCCAGCATGGCCACAGTCACATGACTGAAACAAGTAAAAGAGTATATCTATACACACACACACAAACACACATGCATATACTCACACATATACACACAAGTAAAAAATTGCACTGAAGGACGACAAAGGATCACAGAGAAAAAAAATCAAACACAAGACATGGACATGCTTATTCCTTATCAGTTATCAACCAAGAAACCTCACAATTTTATGCCATTATTGATACGATTGATAATTTTGGTATTTTTGTGGCACTGACTGCAAAACACTATTGGGTTAAGTGAGTGGACAAAACAAATAAATCCTTTTATTTCTAGAAACCAGTATAGGCGCAGGAGTGGCTGTGTGGTAAGTAGCTTGCTAACCAACCACATGGTTCCGGGTTCAGTCCCACTGCGTGGCATCTTGGGCAAGTGTCTCCTGCTATAGCCCCAGGCCAACCAATGCCTTGTGAGTGGATTTGGTAGACGGAAACTGAAAGAAGCCTGTCGTATATATATATATATATATGTGTGTGTGTTTGTGTGTCTGTGTTTGTCCCCCTAGCATTGCTTGACAACCGATGCTGGTGTGTTTACATCCCCGTCACTTAGCGGTTCAGCAAAAGAGACCGATAGAATAAGTACTGGGCTTACAAAGAATAAGTCCCGGGGTCGATTTGATCGACTAAAGGCGGTGCTCCAGCATGGCCGCAGTCAAATGACTGAAACAAGTAAAAGAGTAAAAGAATAAGAATATTCAATAATTAATATTAGATCATTAAGCAAAACTGTCCAACCCATTGCCAGCATGGAAAATTGAACTTTGACATGACGACGGTGACTTCCCCTACAAAAACTGACCTTTACAATGCTGCTTGTAATCAATGAGGAAAGGTCATTCCACAAGCATGTCTGCTAACTGTTATATCTAACATCACGGAGGCGCAATGGCCCAGTGGTTAGGGCAGCGGACTCGCGATCATAGGATCGCGGTTTCGATTCCCAGACCGGGCGTTGTGAGTGTTTATTGAGCGAAAACACCTAAAAGCTCCACAAGTCTCCGGCAGGGGATGGTGGCGATCCCTGCTGTACTCTTTCACCGCAACTTTCTCTCACTCTTACTTCCTGTTTCTGTTGTACCTGTATTTCAAAGGGCCGGCCTTGTCACTCTCTGTGTCACGCTGAATATCCCCGAGAACTACGTTAAGGGTACACGTGTCTGTGGAGTGCTCAGCCACTTACACGTTAATTTCATGAGCAGGCTGTTCCGTTGATTCGGATCAACTGGAACCCTCGTCGCCGTAACCGACGGAGTGCTTCCATCCATATCTAACATCTACATTTAGTACAATAAAGCAGAAATTAAGCCAGAATCAACTGAGATCTGATGAATCTCTGATCTGATATAACATCAGAACTTATTTGCTCATCAACCCACAATAGAATTGCCATGTTTACAGTATAAGTGACCGAGGAATTTCTTTATCTGTAGGTAGTAGGAGCACTCCGTCGGTTACGACGATGAGGGTCCCAGCTGATACGATCAACGGAACAGCTTGCTCGTGGAATTAACGTGCAAGTGGCTGAGCACTCCACAGACACGTGTACCCTTAATGTAGTTCTCGAGGAGATTCAGCGTGACACAGGGTGTGACAAGGCTGGCCCTTTGAAATACAGGTACAACAGAAACAGGAAGAAAGAGTGAGAGAAAGTTGTGGTGAAAGAGTACAGCAGGGTTCACCACCACCCCCTGCCGGAGCCTCGTGGAGCTTTAGGTGTTTTCGCTCAATAAACACTCACAATGCCCGGTCTGGGAATCGAAACCGCGATCCTACGACCGCGAGTCCGCTGCCCTAACCACTGGGCCATTGTGTTTCCACTCTTTATCTGTAAGGCGTTAAAGAACAAAGAATCTAACAGTGGTGTACACTGTGACAAGGAAAACACACACTCCACACATACATGCACACACACACACACACACATGTAGACATGCATGCACACACACACATGTAGACATGCATGCACACACACACACATGTAGACATGCATGCACACACACACACACATGTAGACATGCATGCACACACACACACATGTAGACATGCATGCACACACACACACACATGTAGACATGCATGCACACACACACACATGTAGACATGCACGCACACACACACACATGTAGACATGCATGCACACACACACACACATGTAGACATGCATGCACACACACACACATGTAGACATGCATGCACACACACACACACATGTAGACATGCATGCACACACACACACATGTAGACATGCACACACACACACACACATGTAGACATGCATGCACACACACATGCACGGACGGACAGACACATACACACACGCAGTGAAACACATTCAAACAAACATCTGTATACACAAATGCAGACATACATGCACACACACACACACACACACACATTCTTTTTTATGCATGCTCACATGCACACAGACTCATACATTCACATGCATGCTCACTCATGCATACACGAACATGTATACACGAACACAGCCACATGCAAACATACGCGCATACACAAATTCTCTTACACATGCATACTCACACACATTAAAACATACATACACTCGCTCACTCACACACACAAACACAAATGTACATAAGCATACACATACGCGCAGGAGTGGCTGTGTGGTAAGTAGCTTGCTAACCAACCACATGGTTACGGGTTCAGTCCCACTGCGTGGCATCTTGGGCAGGTGTCTTTTGCTATAGCCCCGGGCCGACCAATGCCTTGTGAGTGGATTTGGTAGACGGAAACTGAAAGAAGCCTGTCGTATATATGTATATATGTATGTGTGTGTGTTTGTGTGTCTGTGTTTGTCCCCCAAGCATTGCTTGACAATTGATGCTGGTGTGTTTACGTCCCCGTCACTTAGCGGTTCGGCAAAAGAGACCGATAGAATAAGTACTGGGCTTACAAAGAATAAGTCCCGGGGTCGATTTGATCGACTAAAGGCGGTGCTCCAGCATGGCCACAGTCAAATGACTGAAACAAGTAAAAGAGTAAAGAGTATACTCACACAAACACACATAAACACATGCACACACACATATACATATGCACACATTATACATTCTACATTTCTACAAAACTAAATTTAGCTCTTGATGTAAATTCTCTTCACTTTTTTGCTTTCATCCAGTTACCCTTACTGATGGAGAGACTACCATTCTTAATAATTTTATTTCTGAACTGAAACGGCCTGCTACAGATTCAACACATGCATTCCTACCAACTTCAAAGGAAAAACTTGATGATGATTTAAGACCTGATGAACCATTTTCAAAAATCAGGAAAGATTTTTACAATGACGAAAAAGTAAGTGGAGTTGAAGGATATTATGTTTCTTATCTCCTGGAAATATTGATGTTTGCCATGATATTTGATAGATTAAATAGTTTCTCATATTATCTCCTTGGGAGTATGTGATCTAGTGCTGTGGTTCTGAACCGGCAGCACAGCCCCACTCCCTAGGGGCAGTGGAAAGTTCTGGAGGGGCATTGAAGAAAAAGTGGGAAATAATAGGGTGACCAAAAGAGGGTAATGAATAAAAAAAAAAATAATGGGTTAATTAGGTTTAAGATTTATTTGTGACATGCAGTCGTTTTGAATTTGCTGGTAAGAGGTAAGAGAGCTCTTACCCCTGCTGGTGACAAAAGGCCTCTTGCACAGAGTAAAAGGCAGACTGTATGATGCGTGTGTACGAACAGCCATGCTACATGGCAGTGAAACATGGGCCATGACTGCTGAGGATATGCGTAAGCTCGCAAGAAATGAAGCCAGTATGCTCCGATGGATGTGTAATGTCAGTACTCATACTTGGCAGAATGTAAGTACCTTGAGAGAAAAGCTGGACCTAAGAAGCATCAGTTGTGGTGTGCAAGAGAGACGTTTGTGCTGGTATGGTCATGTGGCGAGAATGGATGAAGATAGTTGTGTGAAAAAGTTCCACACCCTAGCGGTTGAGGGAACCTGCGGAAGAGGCAGACCCAGGAAAACCTGGGACGAGGTGGTGAAGCACGACCTTCGAACTTTAGGTCTCACTGAGGAAATGACTAGAGACCGAGACCTCTGGAAGTGTGCTGTGCGCGAGAAGACCCGGCAGGACAAGAGAGTCCATAACCCGTAGCCTTCTACATGGGATGGAGCCAGCCTACGTATGCATACCTTCCCTTCTTGGGACACAAAACTCTACTTGTGAAGACCTGTTGAGGCAAGTGAGGATCAGAATCGAAATCGATCAATGGAAATTGCAGATGTGTTACCAGTGCCGGTGGCATGTAAGAGAACCATCCGTTTGCGACCGTTGCCAGCGCCGCCCCGACTGGCCTCGTGCCGGTGGCACATAAAAAGCACCATCCATTCGTGTCCATTGCCAGCCTCGCCTGGCCCCCGTGCTGGTGGCACATAAAATGTACCATCCGTTCGTGGCCGTTTGCCAGCTCTGTCTGGCACCTGTGCGGGTGGCACGTAAAAAGCACCCACTACACTCACGGAGTGGTTGGCGTTAGGAAGGGCATCCAGCCGTAGAAACACTGCCAGATCTGACTGGGCCTGATGAAGCCTTCTGGCTTCACAGACCCCAGTTGAACCGTCCAACCCATGCTAGCATGGAAAACGGACACTAAACGATGATGATGATGATGTAGAAAGTAGTCTATTGTTAAGATAAATCTCTGATAATAATGTGTTTAAATACATGTTAATTTTAGATAATAAATATTTATGATTGGTTTACTGTATATTATTTTAGATAATTGAGTAATTATAAGTGTGGTGTGTGTGTGTCTTACATATTAAAACTGAAAATGTATGTGTGTGTGTATCAGTATGTCCTCGTTGTGCACCAAAACGGCGCAACTGATTTTTCTTAAGCTTCACACGCACATTGCTTATGTGTCTGGGGAGGTTTTAAGTATAAATTGATTTAGAAAAACTGTTCGGATAAATGGCATGAGGAATAACATTTGGGCGTGAGTGAATGGTGAGAGCAATGATTTTTTAAGCTTCAAAGGGAAGTAACCCATTCCCTCCTGGAAATAACAACCAAGGGAAATAACCCATTCATTTTCAGTATGCTTATTTCTTAGTATTTGAACTATTTTAGTTATTTTCTCAATTTATCCAATACAACGCTTAAACAAATAAATAGTATTCTCCTAAACAATAGATCCACTTATTTCGGTTAGTGACTTATTCATGAATATACCAACACTAGCACTGCTGAGGGTAATATTCTCTGGGAACGCACAAAAGCTTTTTATCATAGTTAATTACTTTGAATTGTTATTATTTCATATCTGATTAGCTTGTTATTACAAATTTTAGAATTTGCCATGATTATCTGAATTGGATTTTGGGATTATGAGTGAAGGATTTCGAAGTTATATTTTGGGATTAGTGCTGTTAATATTCTAGGGCCGCCTGGCCACTTCCTGCTATATTTACATGAGAGAACAGCCAAAGTAAATCACTGATGAGAAATGAGTGACTAATTACATTAAGATCAAATTATCTGAGTTGACAGCAGAATCAGTCATTTGTGCAACAATTGAATGATTCATTTCAAATTTCAGAGTGAGCAACAGTTTTTGAAATCAAAGCCAACATGTTTTGTAATCTTTGGAAAACCTGGCGCTGGAAAGACTCAGTTAGCAAAGCAAATTGCTCGACAATGGAATTGCGAACTCATTAATCGTAAGTATTTTTTATTGTTTAACCCTTTCGTTACCAGCCCAGCTGAAACCGGCCCTAGCTCTGAGTACAAATGTCTTGTTTTCATAAGTTTGGAATTACAATCTTCCACCAAACCTTAGTCACAATTTATGTTCCTAATACTAGCTTAATGATAACTGGTGATCCCCACCCCGACCTTTCTCTTACCTATCTCTTTATGAAGCCATTCTACAACCATTTACACTTAAGTTATTGTTGTCACACCTTCAATGTTTGATATTGTAAACACAAATTTGTATATGATTGCTAGGAATACATTTTATTTTAACCCTTTCATTACCAACCTGGCTGAAACTGGCTCTGGCTCTGAGTACAAATGTCATAAGTTTTTAATTAAAATCTTCCCCCAAACCTTAGTCACAATTTATGTTCCTAACACTAGCTGAATGATAACTAAGTTATTTTGCTAAATTCTTTTTTATATTTAAAGTAATTGAAAGAAACACAGAGGATCTCAAAATAAATATAGTAATGAAAGGGTTAAAGACAGAAAATATTTTTAAAGGTTAATTCTGATTTTAGTCTGAGTTATCTAATACTTTTATAAGGTGAATCTGTTGATATTACAAAAAAAACCCAAAAAAACTGGCATTCTGTTGGTTACAACGAATGTAGTTCTGATGGAGATTCAGCATGATACAGAATACGACAAGGCTGGCCCTTTGAATTACAGGTGCAACTCGCTTGGGCTAGAACAACATGAAATGAAGTGTCTTGCTCAAGGACACAACACCTCACCAGAAATCGAACTCACGACCTTACGGTCATGAGCTGAATACCGTAGCCGCTTAGTGGTTAGGGTATTCAGCTCATGATCGTAAGGACGTGAGTTCAATTCCTAAAGATATTTCTTTATTTAATTTTTTTTTTTTTAATCCTATTTGAATGCTTAAACAATTTATTGGTTTGATGATTTGGTGCTTTGCAGTCAATCATCTTTTCTGCTGTCTCTTTTAATCTTTTGCCTGCGGTCATCCATTAGCCTGTGGTCATCCTGGGGCACCACCTTGAAGAACCTTGGTTGAATGAATCGACCCCAGTACTTATGTTTTCTCAAGCGTGGTACTCATTCTATCGGTCATTTTTGCCAAACTTTTAAGTTACGAGGACGTTAAACACCAACATCAATTGTCAAGCAGTGTTGGGGGACAAACACAGACAGAAAGAAACAGACGTATATGGCAAGCTGGCAGAAACGTTAGCACGCCGGGCGTAATGCTTAGTGGTATTTCGTCTGCCATTACATTCTGAGTTCAAATTCCGCTGTGGTCGACTTTGCCTTTCATCTTTCGAGGTTGATAAATAAAGTACCAGTTACGCACTGGGGTCGATATAATTGACTTAATCCTTATTTGTCCTCTCTGTGTTTAGCCCCTTGTGGGTAGTAAAGAAATAGGTATTTCGTCTGTCTTTACGTTCTGAATTCAAATTCTGCCGAGGTCAGCTTTGCCTTTCATCCTTTTGGGCTCAATTAAATAAGTACCAGTTATGCACTGGGGTTGATATCATCAACTTAATCCGTTTGTCTGTCCTTGTTTGTCCTCTCTGTGTTTATCCCCTTGTGGGTAGTAAAGACATATTTATTTCATCTGTCTTTACGTTCCGAGTTCAAATTCTGCCGAGGTTGACTTTGCCTTTCATCCTTTCGGGGTCGATAAATTAAGTACCAGTTACGCACTGGGGTCGATATAATTGACTTAATCCTTATTTGTCCTCTCTGTATTTAGCCCCTTGCGGGTAGTAAAGAAATAGGTATTTCGTCTGTCTTTACGTTCTGAATTCAAATTCCGCCGAGGTCAACTTTGCCTTTTGTCCTTTCAGGGTCGATAAATTAAGTACCTGTTATGCACTGGGGTCGATGTAATCGACTTAATCCGTTTGTCTGTCCTTGTTTGTCCCCTCTATGTTTAGCCCTTTGTGGGTAATAAAGAAATAAATGTTAGCACACTGGGAGAAATGCTTAGTGGTATTTCGTCTGTCTTTACGTTCTGAGTTCAAATTCTGCCACGGTCGACTTTGCCTTTCATCCTTTCAGGGTCGATAAATTAAGTACCAGTTGCATACTGGGGTCGATTTAATCGACTGGCACCCTCCCCACAAAATTTCAGGCCTTGTGCCTAGAATAGAAAAGAGACACACGTAAAGACATATATACGACGCATTTCTTTCAGTTCCCATTAACCAAGTCCACTCATGAGGCTTTGGTCAACTTCAGGCTTTAGTAGAAGACACTTGCCCAAGATACCACGCAGTGGGATTGAACCTGGAAACTATGTGGTTGGGAAATAAGCTTCTTACCAACAGCCAAGCCTGCACCTGATGTCTTCTTCAGTTTGTCTGCCCAACGCTGAAGTTACTTTTCCATGTTTTTATTTGAGTTTTATGTAATCGTAACTGTAATTTTGTAATTTCTGCAATTTTCTAACTTACAAAAATGTAAACAGTATTGAAACATTCTCAAACAAAATATTCTAAATTTTCTAATGCTAAAATCGATTCTTTATAAAAAAAAAACGTCTTTTTTTTATGTCAAGGGAGGTAACTATTGTTTTCTTGATCAGCACTAAATCTTAAATTTGCTACCTTATTTAAGTAAATCAGTATAGCCACCCTGATATCGCATAACCTGACTAAGGAAGTCTCTTTCCTCAATCTTTAGTCTTTCAGTTCATTTTAACATTCACTAACCGCAGTTTTCACCGTTATTCTCTGATTACACTTAATCATTTAATTCGTTTCTTATTCATTCAAATTTGTTAAAATGTTTTAAGTTACCTCAGAGCAGTGCCTTGCCGTAGGTCCACTGAGAATACTAAGACAGTGGGTCGACCATTATAGTAACATCATAATTAGATAAACAAATTACATCACCATCAATTAATATCCGTTTTCCATATTGACAGGAGCTGATAAGGCCAGGAGCTACACCATGTTATATAGTCTGTTTTGGCTTAATTTCTTTAGCTGGATGCCTTTCCTAATACCAACCACTTTACAGTGTGTACTGGGTACTCTTTACGTGGTACCAGCACGGGTACTTTATACGTGGTACCAGCACGGGTACTTTATACGTGGTACCAGCACAGGTACTTTATACGTGGTACCGGCACGGGTACTTTATACGTGATACCAGCACGGGTACTTTATATGTGGTACCAGCACAGGTACTCTTTACGTGGTACCAGCACAGGTACTTTATACGTGGTACCAGCACGGGTACTTTATACGTGGTCCCAGCATAGTCATTTGTACACGTATTTGAAAGATAGTCTGCTTGCTTTATGAACAACACAGAAAACACATGATATGGAGTAAATGAAGATTAATCAAAAACTAATTATTTCCTTATTGGCATTAAATGTCAGCCCCTTAATTAGTGTTATCTAAAGATGTTATACACACCTGTTTTTATTTATTTATTTTTTTTTTCAGCTCAAGAATTAATTAACCAAGAACTGGAACAACAGACTTTTCTAGGACAAAAGTGTTTTGATATAATTAGTAAAGGAGAACTAATCCTTGATGAGCTCACTTTTAAAATAATGAACAAAAAAATCAACTCCCCTGAGGTTGCTCATCATGGTATGCAAATGACCATCACCAATGGTCTTTAATTAAGTTTATTACTTGTATAAAACAAATATGTGATACTTAACTATCATCATCATCATCATCATCATCATCATCGTTTAACGTCTGCTTTCCATGCTAGCATGGGTTGGACAGTTTGACTGAGGTCTGGCAAACCAGATGGCTGCACCAGGCTCCTATCTGCTCTGGCAGAGTGTCTACAACTGGATGCCCTTCCTAACGCCAACCACTCTGAGAGTGTAGTGGGTGCTTTTACAATCCACCGGCACAAGAGGTGCCACCATATATATATAATATAATAATAATAATAATAATAATAATGAAATTTTTGTGTATAGTGCTCAGGTGCACTACAACTCATCAAAGGTGCATGTACAATACATAGAATTATGTACAAATGTCAGGAAAGCGAAGAGTGTAAGAGTCATGATATACATGTGTGCATGCGTATGGAGTGGGGTGTATCAGGTGTAGTGTTGGCGAATTTTAGGAAGCATGGAGGTTTTAAAGGATGCAATGTTTTGGCAACAAACATCTGATGCAGGTAGTTTGTTCCATGCTTCAGCAATTCTGGGTGTGAAAAAATGTTTCCGAAAGTCATGGGAGCTGTGCTGTTTTCTGACTTTGTAGGCATGTGCAGTAATCTGAATGCTAAAAGACCAAATGCTTTAGTTCTGGTGAGAAACATAAATATTAATTTATCATTCGTTTTGTAAATAAATGAAAGCATTTAATAGAATTCAATATTTTTTGAGTCTGGAAATGAAATATTAACAAATGGTTTGTGTCAATATCATGGATCATTTAGCCAATATCTGCAACCGTAAAATTCAGTAAATATTTTGAAAAGATATTTCATTTGTGAAAAATATTTGCCTTTTGCTCTTTTACTGATCAATGAAAGAAAATACCAGTTAACTATTAGGACCATTGGAACTGACTAATCTCCCTCCTTTCAGAACTACTGCCCCCCCCCCCCCGTGCCTTAAATTAGGAACCATTATGTCATTATGTCACTCCACCGCCACCACCACCATCATATTTGATTACTGCTTTATTTTATTGACCCTCAAAGGATGAAAGGCAAAGTTGACCTCACCAGATTTTATAGTGGGCATGACTTAGTGGTTAAGGTATTGGACTCATGATCCTAAGATTGTGGTTTCAATTCCTGGACTAGGTGATGTGTTTTTGTTTTTGAATAAGTCACTGCATTTCACATTGCTCCAGTTCACTCAGCTGGCAAAAAGGAGTAATCCTGTGTGTGACAGACCAGTGCCCCACCCAAGGAGAAATATATTTTAACAACCTACTTTGATGAGTATGTTTTAACATCTTTGAATGCCATTGAGGGAGTTTACAGCCTGGGTTACCACAGACATGTGATTAGAATGTCACCAGAGAGAATCAGAAGACAGATTCTTCAAACTGGACTGACCAGCAGGAGACCTAGGGGCAGACCAAGAATGAAATCATTGGAGAGTATCCATTGTCTCAGTTGGTCATGCTTGGGCATCCAGCAGCCAGAAAGTGTAATGATAGTTGCTTCTAATGGGACCCTATGGATTAAGTGCCCAAAGACACTACCTCCACAACCTTCTCAGGAATAGTGAGCAGAGATAGATGGCTTGCTGGCTGGGTAGGGATTATAAAGAAAATTAGGTACAAAGCGTTGTCACTAATAAACAGTTTTCCCAGCTCTCAAAGATTTAATGAGAATCTAAATTCAGTTCCTCTGCCATGTTTCAAAATCTTAAACATCATTTTAAAAATTTTATCGTACCACAATTTTTTTAATTTTATTTTATCGCAATTTTTAAAATTTTATTTTATCACAATTTTAAAAATTTTATTTTATCGCAATTTTTCACATATAGAATTGGCATTTTCCTTTTTGGCTTTTCTCTAATTCTTCTGATTCATTGTCAATGTATTTGTTTTAATGAAACTTTATCTTTGCAGGTTATATTCTTGATGGTCTTCCAACAATTAGTCAAGAATTTATGACTACCACTGAGCAAATAGACTGGATAAAGAAAAGAGATCTCTCTCCTGATGTCATTATTAATTTGAAAGTTGGTACAGTTTACAAACTGTTCTTTTTTTTTAGAAAATGATAAACCTAAAGCGATTAAGGCCCACTGTTTTAATTCATTTTGACAAAAGTTCAAGTAACATGGACATAAAAAGGCTAAACTCTAATTGTCGGTGGCAGTGGAATAGAAATAGCATTTTGGTGGATGATTAAAAGAAAGGGTAGCATTCCAGGCTGGTGGATTTATAGAACTGTAAAAACATTGGACCAGGTGCTTTGGGGGCACTTATTTCAGCTCTTTGCATTCTGAGTTCAAATCCCACTAAGGTGTACCTGGGTGATATACTTAATCAATTACCCAGTTCAGCACTACCACCACCACTACTACCACCATCACCGCTACAGCCACCATCACCTGGAACCTTGAGTGTCTTTAGTGGAATCCACTCAGTCGCAAGCATTCAAACCAGGTCCCTAATTTAAGGACACCTTCTTTCCTCTTTTTCATTCTAAAAATAAACAATCAGGCGTAGGAGTGGCTGTGTGGTAAGTAGCTTGCTTATGAACCACATGGTTCTGGGTTCAGTCCCACTGCGTGGCACCTTCGACGAGTGTCTTCTACTATAGCCTTGGGCTGACCAAAGCCTTGTGAGTGGATTTGGTAGGCGGAAACTATATATATATATATATATGTATATATATATATATATATATATATATATATATATATATATATATGTATGTATGTATGTATGTGTATGTATATGTTTGTGTGTCTGTGTTTGTCCCCCCAACATCGCTTGACAACCGATGCTGGTGTGTTTACGTCCCCATAACTAAGCAGTTCGGCAAAAGATACCAATAGAATATGTACTAGGCTTACAAAGAATAAGTCCTGGGGTCAATTTTCTCGACTAAAGGCGATGCTCCAGCATGGCCACAGTCACATGACTGAAACAAGTAAAAGAGAGTAAAGAGAGTATATCACTGAAATCTCAAAGCTATGAGATAATGCATGATTAATTCAAAACATTGTGAAATAAATAAGTGTTACATTTGACAGAGCTGTCTCGGTCCTAAAGGGCTGAAAGGCAGAAAACTTCAAGTCATTTACTTTACTGATACTGTTATGGGTTTACATCATACCAAAATTAGTTTTAAGATTGATATCATTTAATATTTGTATTTTTCAAAGCAGCAAGCTGGCAGAATCATTAGCGCACCAGACAAAATGCATAGTGCCACTTC
>NC_043015.1:48212698-48303538 GCF_006345805.1 Octopus sinensis
GTGTGGTAAGTAGCTTGCATACCATCCACATGGTTCCAGGTTCAGTCCCTCTGCCCACTATGTGGCACCTTGGGAGAGTGTCTTCTAGAGTCTCAGGCCAACCAAAGCCTTGTGAGTGGATTTGGTAGACAGAAACTGAAAGAAGCCCATTGTATATATTTCTGTGTCTGTGTTTGTCCTCCCTCCATCACTTGAGAGCTGATGCTGGTGTGTCTATGTCCCCGTTACTTAGCAGTTCGGCAAAAGAGACAGATAGAATAAATACTAGGCTTGCAAAGAATAAGTTCTGGGGTCGATTTCTTTGACTAAAAGGCGCTGCTCCAGAATGGTTGCAGTCAAATGGCTGAAACATGTAAAAGAATAAATAGTCCCAAACCGTTGAGGCTGATGATCCTGTCGTCTGCTAGAAGGTGGTAGGGGTTTGCTCCCCTGCTTCTGATACAGGAGTGGTCATAAGTCACTTTATCCATTTACAGTCATCTACCTAATTCACTCTCAAGGCATTGTGTAACTTGAGGCCAAAGTAGAAGACACCTGCTCAATCTGCCATACAGTGGGACTGAACTCAAGACCACTTGATTGCCAAGCTAGCTTCTTAACAACAAAGCCATGCCTGGGCCTATAAATGTTTCAAATAAATATTTTATATATATTTGACTAGCAATATGACCCAGCAACGCCGGGTCATAGTGCTAGTGCACACATATACAGCTGCGTGCGTGCGCACATACACGCAAGTACTGTCCAAATCTCCAATCAATCTCATACAGCTAGCTGGCATTCAATTGGCGTATCAAGTTTCAGGCATTTTGATTGGGTTTTGGATAGAAAATTCCCCCAAAAGTCACTTCTATTGATTTTTTTAATGGCTTTGCGGGGTGACTGGGGAAATGTAAAGATATGCACGACCACCCTTGGACGGTTTTGAATGACCATAGAAAGTGTGAGCCCTCTAACTGAAAAATTGTGGATTTGTATAAAGGACACACACACAGACATTTTGCCATTTATATATATAGAGATTCCCGTTGTTGATGTTAATGTGCTTGTGAATGTGATTGCTATCACTTTGATGACATAGATTTAAAAAATTAATTTTAATTACAAAATAATTTCTGTCATAGGATTATATCATAAGTCATGATCAACAATATGTTTTGGAACTGGATGCTAACCAACCGGCACAGACTTTAATCCAGGTGAGTAAAAAAATACCTACATAAAAAATACCTTGAAAGCCTTGTAATACTTTAGTAATTACCTCCCCACTGGTAAGTATTTTCTGAAACATCTTCAACTAATTCTTGAGGTAGCAGACTCTTAACCCTTTAGTGTTCGCATTATTCTACCAAAATTAATGCTTTTTCATCCACTTTGTTTTGAACTAATCATGCATTATTTTGTGACTATGAGAATTTGATGAGGTAGCTGTTAATTTTTAAAACGATATTGTAGGGTTGGTGTGAGACTAGATCTGGCCAGTTTGAACATGAAAGAGGTAGAATACTTTTGGCCGGATATTGCCGGTTTTAATGCTAAAGGGTTAAATATTGGAATGGGGATTTCATTTGAGTTTAGTATAGATTGGATCGCAGTGTTGAAATTTGGGTACTCATTACAATGTTTATTTTTCTTAGTGAAACCTGAACAAGATCAGGACCTGATAGAACAAAACTGAGTAAAGATTCATGCTCAGCACTCCCAAATCCCCTAGAACTAACTGTCAAATATAATTCAATAGACAAACATTTAAGTTTGTTTCCCAGTGTTATTCATTATTAGGCGCAGGAGTGGCTGTGTGGTAAGTAGCTTGCTTACCAACCACATGGTTCTGGGTTCAGTCCCACTGCATGGCACCTTGGGCAAATGTCTTCTACTATAGCCTTGGGCCGACCAAGGCCTTGTGAGTGGATTTGGTAGATCAAAACTGAGAGAAGCCTGTCGTATATATATTGTTGTTTTGTTGTTGTTTGTTCCTTCTCGAGCCAAGCCTGGTTCATAAGGACTGGTTTCCCAGTTTCCTTGGTGTATGGGTTCCCCACCTGGACGGGACGCCGGTCCGTCGCAGGTGAGCTGCAAGATGCAGGAGGAAAGAGTGAGAGAAAGTTGTGGCGAAAGAGTCAGAAGAAGTTCCCCATTACCTTCTGCCGGAGCTGCGTGGAGCTTTGGTGTTTCGCTCATAAACACACACATCGCCTTGTCTGAGATTCAAACCTGCGATCTCTCGACCGCGAGTCCGCTGCTCTAACCACTAGGCCATATGCCTCCACATATATGAATATATGTGTGTGTATGTGTTTGTCCCCCCAACATTGCTTGACAACCAATGCTGGTGTGTTTACGTCTCTGTATCTTAGCGGTTCGGCAAAAGAGACCAATAGAATAAGTACTAGGTTTACAAAAAAGAATGAGTCCTGGGGTCGATTTGCTTGACTAAAGGCGGTGCTCCAGCATGGCCGCAGTCAAGTGACAGAAACAAGTAAAAGAGTAAGCATTCATTTTATTTTTGCTTTTAATCAATTATACCACAGATCACTTAAGCATGAAAGATAACTGAGCATAGGAGGGGAAAAATGGTTTTCTTGGTTTCAATATAACAAATAATGAAGACTAAGATCTTACATTATATAAAGAACTTCTTAACAATGCATAAATTATTTCAGGTACCAAGGCTCATCCTCATCAGTGAACAGTTTAGAGAAATATTGGTTTATGTATATCCAGCTTCATTGCCTGTACAACTCCAAGCATGACTGGATGTACATAAACTTATATTTCTTTAAACTGTTCGTTTCTAATGATGGACCTCTGTGCTTGAAATACATAAAGGTTGCTTATGTCTGTGTTTTTGCATTGTTAGAAACTCGCTGTTTTCATTGTTTGTTATTTCATTTCTGTATTAAAATGCTTCAAGCAAACTACAGTGCTCAGTTTTACGTTATGTTCTGAGTACAAATTCCGCCGAGGTTGACTTTGCCTTTCATCCTTTCGGGGTCGATAAATAAAGCACCAGTTTCGCACTGGGGTCGATGTAATCGACTTAATCCCTTTGTCTGTCCTTGTTTGTCCCCTCTATGTTTAGCCCCTTGTGGGTAGTAAAGAAATATTTGTGTTGAATACATTTATGATGAAGTGTGAAGGGCAGCTGTTGACTCCAAGCTAAGATTGAACCAGAATTGTTTCTATGAAAATTAGACAACAGTCTTGTAGATTCTTGCACTTTGGAGAATAATAAAACAAGAAATGTGGTAAAGAACATTCTAGCCACTATCTTGATGTTTATCATCATCAATATCATTTAATGTTCTGTTTTCCATGCTGACATAGGTTGGACAGTTTGACATGAACTGACATAGGTTGGACAGTTTGACATGAACTGACATAGGTTGGACAGTTTGACATGAACTGACATAGGTTGAACAGTTTGACATGAACTGACATAGGTTGGACGGTTTGACATGAACTGACATAGGTTGGACGGTTTGACATGAACTGACATAGGTTGGACAGTTTGACATGAACTGACATAGGTTGGACGGTTTGACATGAACTGACATAGGTTGGACAGTTTGACATAAACTGACATAGGTTGGATGGTTTGACATGAACTGACGAACCATAAGGCTCTGCTGATTTCCAGAATCTGATTTGGCATGGTTTCTACAGCTCAAAGCCCTTCCTAATGCCATCCACTTCACAGAGTGTATGACTGAAGCTCAGTAGCCATAAAAGTTAGGATACTACTAATGGCTAGAGACAACAAATTCGTGTCTGAGCATGTGGCTGGCAATGAGTATGCACTACTGGAAAGACCCCAAAACATTGAAATACATCTGTACTCTTCACTGGTTGCTGCTGCGTTGAATTGCCATTTCTCTCTCTCTATGATATGTGTTGTGTTTTTAACTCTGTAAGTCCATAAGAAATGCTATCTGAGGGCATATATATCACAGTAACTGGCCTATTGACAGTGTTTGTGTGTGTGTGTGTGTACATTAAATATGATACATAGATGGCTAGTGACAGCTTGTTGTTCTGTTTTCTGTTTTGTAAAACTGCAATTTCTTGATATCTTCCAGGATTGTTTAATGAAGTTTGAATGCTGTGCTTTGAGCTCTGCTGCAGTTGTACAGGCACTAAACAAGGAGGAAGAAGTAGATGATATAGATTCAGAAGCTATTTTCAAGACATTTGGATCAAAGGAAGTTTTGGCTGGACAGTACACTTGGAAAAGAAGTCGATGGTCAAGATTTTGTCCTGTATCACTTTATGAGGGCAACATTATTAAAGGAAAAACTGAATATGCTGTTGGGTAAGTTTATTTTCACACATAATACAGAGATGAACAGACAGAATTATTAGCAATGGGCAAAATGGTTAGTTAGTTAGTTATAATAATAATAATAATAATAATAATAATAATAATTGCCCTGATGCAGTACCAGGCAGTGGCTCTCATGACTTCTGATCTTAACTGATTTGAAGCGTTATCATGTACATTGTTTTGTCTTGGTATTAAAGATAGGCTACAGCAAATATTCTGCTCAATACCACAGATTTGCTTGTCAGTTGTTTGACCTTAACCAGTTGAGCATGTCTCTTAGTAGCTGACAACATGTTCATCTCTGATTACGACCTGAAGTAGTGGGGGAGCATCATAGCCATGTGTTGAGAGGAATTCTTTGGGGTTTGAATAAATCACCTCTTGAAACATGGGTGTTTTGTTCAACATCTTTAAACAACCCTTAATCAGGGACCTTTTGAGCAGGATGGGCTACTTGAGCAGAATAAAATTCTAACTGGGCCCCACCTGCAAGGTCATGTGCTGTTTATCTTGATAAGAGATCACCATGTCGTGTGCATATGGTTGTGATACATGTGCCTAGTGTACCTTTATCAAACAGGTAGTAATGATGTGTATACTGGGCTTCGTATATTTTACCCCAGTCTGACTTTGATGGCATGCACTGCTCTCTCACTCAATAATAATAATAATAATAATAATATTTTTGAGGTTCACCACTGAAGATGGGCACATGGCTGTGTGTTAAGTAGCTTGCATACCATCCACATGGTTCCAGGTTCAGTCCCTGTATCCACTGTGTGGCACATTGGGCGAGTATCTTCTACTAGAGTCTCAGGCCAACCAAAACCTTGTGAGTGGATTTGGTAGACAGAAACTGAAAGAAGCCCATTGTATATATATATATATGAGACTGATAGAATAAATACTAGGCTTACAAAGAATAAGTTCTGAGGTCGATTTCTTTGACTAAAAGGCGCTGTTATAGGTACAAGGCCTGAAATTTGGATGGGTGGGTGGGTGGGTGGTAGTCAATTACATTGACCTCAATACTCAGCTGGTACTTATTTTATCAACCCTGAAAGGATAAAAGCCAAAGTCGACCTTGGCAGAATTTGTACCCCGAACATAAAGACAAGCAAAATACCGTTAAGCATTACACCCGGCATGCTAAAGATCCAGACAACCTGCCGCTTCAAATAACGCCGCCACCGACACCAATGCCAACGCCAACGCCGACGACAACGACGCCAACGCCACCGCCAACGCCGACAACTGAATTCTATAAACTATCTAAAGCACTTGAACCACTGCTTCCTATTACACACACACATACGCACAGAATAAACTCTGACATCTGTTGGTATGGATTTGTCTGTTCACAAAAATTGCCTTACAATATTTTTCTTCTCCCACCTCACTTTTTTCTGTCAAGATATTTCTTTTTAGACCAAAACTAACTCATCTCAATTTTACTTTCCTCATATCATACAGGAATAATTTTAATGAAAGAAAATTTGATTAAATGTTATACATTTATAGGCGCAGGAGTGGCTGTGTGGTAAGTAGCTTGTTTACCAACCACATAGTTCCGGGTTCAGTCCCACTGCGTGGCACCTTGGGCAAGTGTCTTCTACTATAGCCTCGGGCCGACCAAAACCTTGTGAGTGGATTTGGTAGACGGAAACTGAAAGAAGCTCGTCGTATATATGTATATATATATATATATATATATATGTGTGTGTGTGTGTGTGTCTGTGTTTGTCCCCCTAGCATTGCTTGACAACCGATGCTGGTGTGTTTATGTCCCCGTTACTTAGCGGTTCGGCAAAAGAGACCGATAGAATAAATACTGGGCTTACAAAAGAATAAGTCCCGGGTTCGAGTTGCTCGATTAAAGGCGGTGCTCCAGCATGGCCGCAGTCAAATGACTGAAACAAGTAAAAGAGTAAAAGAGTATTTGTATTATTTATATATAATTCTAAAAAGGCTAACGAGGTTGGCATGCTATAAGAAATAATTAACAAATTTTGAAAATCTTTGAATTTTAGGTTTCTTGATAAACTTTATTTTTTATCAAGTCTTCAAGCGATGGAGTTATTTACTAAAAATCCTCGACCCTATTTATTACATCCTCAACCAAGGCCACCCTGTAAGCTTGTTGTTTTGGGATTGCCCAAATCAGGAAAGACAAACCTCTGTTACTTACTGGCAAAAAAATATAATGCAACGGTAAGAGTCGTTATTTTATTTAAGAACAGTGTCTAAATCATGTATGTTATTTTATCATCATCATCATCATTTAATTGTTGCTTTCCATGCTGGCATTGATTAGACCACAGGTCGCATGCAGCCCGCAGACTTTAATCTTGCGGCCTGCTTCATACTTTTTTGAAATGGGTTTGTGCCAGTATGCAGGTGACATGTAAAAAAAAATAAAATACATGATTTTTCCGTGACCGTTGCCAGTACTGCTTGCCTGGCCCTCATGTCGGTGGCACGTAAAAGCACCCACTACACTCTTGGAGTGGTTGGCGTTAGGAAGGGCATCAAGCTGTAGAATCTCTACCAAATCAAGATTGGAGCCTGGTGCAGCCATCTGGTTTGCCAGTCCTCAGTCAAATTGACCAACCCATGCTAACATGGAAAGTGGATGTTAAATGATGATGATGATGAAACATTTAAAAAATTTTATCAAAAATTAAAGATTATAATGAAAAGTGAAAAAGGAAGATACTACTGTCTTTGCAACAATAATATTTGATGATGAATCAACAATCATTCATTTATTATTATAATAACAACATGAGAAAGCAAAATGCTTTCAATTCTGTCAGTATACAAGTGACCCTCAAAAAACTTTCTGTGATTAAAGTGGCCTGCAATGTAATTTGAGTTGGCCAGGCCTGCGTTAGACAGTTTAACTGGAACTGGTAAGCTGGAGAGCTGCATCATGTTCCAGTCTGATTTAGCATGATTTCTACGGCTGGATGCCCTTCCTAATGTCAACCATTCCAAGAGCATGGGTGCCTTTTACATGAAACCGGCAAAGGCCACAACTATGATTTCATGGGTGCTATTTACATGACACTGGTAATGGCCACGACTACAGTTTCAGTTGGTTTGATGAGTCTTGAGCAGAGCATATCCCCAAGTTCTCAGTCACTTGTCATCACCTCTGTGAGGCCCAACATTTGAAGATCATACTTCACCACTTTGTCCCTTGACTCCGTGGTGCCCAACATTCAGAGATCATGCTACCCGGCAATGGCCATAATTATGATTTCATGGGTGTCATTTACATGACACCAGCAATGGCTCTATGTAAGACCCCCTAGTATCCACAGCATTTAGGGAGACTAATAAACAGAAGAGATATCAGACAGGGTCTTGAATTAGGATTTTCAAAATACTTAGTTTCCAAATTACCCCCTGTGTCAAGGAAACATGGGCCTGAAAATCTGAAGATATGTGCAGGCTAAAAGTGTTGTAGAAATGTAGTGTTTATGGTTAAAACTAGGGATGTCAAGCATAGAAAATTTCATCACATGATATACACTATTATATCATGTGACATATCCCATTACTGAGGTAATTCAGAAGAAAAAGACTGAAATAGTTTGGCTATGTAAGAAGAAGGCTACTCAATAATTATGTAGTTTATTTTTATCTCTCCCGGGTGGGAGATGGGTTGAATCCTGGAAGTACTGCTATACCAGGCCAACCCGTGGCAAAGGTGGAGGAAGCCCCTAACTCTATGGCACTTTGTCAGGATTTCACCAAGTTTAAAACTACATGGTCGATCACCAAAGAGACAAACTTCTAAGATTTGTGAAGCCACAAGGTTATCATTTGCAACACTAGAGGGTAAAGTATCCAGTTAACCCTTTTGTTACTGTATTTATTTTGAGATGCTTTGAATTTGTGTATATATGTGTGTGTGTGTGTATTCTACACACACATATATACAAAAGGTGGTAGTATTGAGGGTGGTGGCTTTGTGCCAGATGATGAACAGTTAGCGCCTGCTAGATGGACAGAAACAGGTGACTTGCTATAGAGGAGAAAAGAGAAAAGGGGAGCGGAGAGAGAAAGGAAAAAAAAAAAGAAAGTGAAGATGTGTTGGAGGGTAGGAGGAGGTGTCCTCAAGTTAGGAGAAGGTAAGTGAATGGTATAGAGGATTGGACAGGGCAAGTGGGCAGGCAAGTTTGCAAGAGTGTGGGAAAAGAATGGGAGATAGCAGGGAAGGAAATGCAGTGAACCATGAACATGAGTTGAAGGGAGTGGGAAGAGAAGATGAGTAGAAGAGAGAGGAGATCTGTCAGGAACAGATTGTGTGCTGGGATATAGCCATAAATGACATCTCTTTAGTGCCTTGTTTTTTTCTTTTGTTTAGATAAACATGTCTTCTCAAGCATAGCAAATCCCTAAACATCTTGATCAATAATCATCTTCATTGCAGGGGTCAACACCTGAAGGTCATTTTTCACCACTTCATTCCACTTCTTCCTGGGTCTCCCTCTTCCACAGGTTCCTTCCTCAATTAACAATTGGCACTTCTTTATGCAGCTGTCCTTGTCCATAATAATGTTCGTCCTTCGGTTCGAAGATGACCAACTGACATCATCTGATGGAACTGCCGCCATGAGACCGGAGGTGGCTGGTGAGGCCAATCCGGGCAAGGAAGCCCCTCCCACAGGTGGGGCAGAAGTGGGTAGGGGCAGTGCTACTGGTGCAGGCGGCTCTGACTTTACGCATCTGACGTTTCTGCTCCGCTGACCGAATCCGTCCCTCCTCGTCCATACACATCGCATGACCATACCACTATAGTCTTCTCTCTTGTTTCTTGTATATATAAATGTATATTTATATGAGGAGCACTCTGTCAGTTACGACAACAAGGGTCCCAGCTGATACGATCAACAGAACAACCTGCTCGTGAAATTAATGTGCAAGTGATTGACCAATCCACAGACACACGTACCCCTAATGTAGTTCTCAGGGAGATTCAGCGTGACACAAAGTGTGACAAGGCTGTCCCCTTTGAAATACAAGTACAACTCATTTTTGCAAGCTGAGTGGACTGGAGCAACATGAAATAAAGTGTCTTGCTCAAGGACACAATGCGTCGCTAGGAATTGAACTCTTGACCTTACAATCATGAGCCGAATGCCCTAACCACTAAGCCACACATATATATATATGCTTGTTGTTCATACACCTGTCTTTGTCTTTGTTTTTCTAAAAAATTTCAACTATACATGCATACATACATACATATTATATATATATATATATATATATATACATACATAAATAAAGATATTATTATTTATAATTAAGGATACAAGATAGTACCAGCTTTGCTAGAAATCAGAGTTGAAAAATACTCAAATAAGCCACTATATCACTGAAAATTTAACAAGCTGATAGAATCGACGAGCGAGTAAAGAGTCAACCTACCATTGCAGGGGAAAGACGTAAATGAATTTGCAGATATACCCTTATCACATGATTTCAAACTCTGAGATATTACTCTTTGTTCTCTTCAACGGGTCTTGCTGCCTGGGGTTGAACTGATACCCACTTTGTCATGCTTGTTAAAATCGTTGAAAGACTATCTTTAATTATATCTGACTAGCAAGGTGAAGCGGCTGACCTCCCCTGTTCGAAGGTTGTAATGGACGCGGGTTCGTGTGTCATATAGCTAGCTAGAGGCGGTGGCCTCTTGGAACTAATCAGCGACAGCTTTAGTCTTATATTTAGACTGCCATATTAGTATGGTGATAACTATTAATATCCAGTAACGCTGCCGTAATCTCCTTTAGAGAGACTTAGTAATTTTAATATTTCTATTATATATATATATAGCCCCCCTGCCCATTCAAAGTACCCTGGATCCTGGAATGTCTCGCTGTGCTTGAGGAGACCTGTTGAGTCAAGTACATGAACATGAACATCGAAATAAATATCAATGGAAATAGTAGTTGTGATACCTGTGCCGGTGGCACATAAAAAGCACCATCCGTACGTGGCCGTTGCCAGCGCCGCCTCGACTGGCTTCTGTGCCGGTGGAACATAAAAAGTGCCATCCGAACGTGGCCGATGCCAGCGCCGCCCCAACTGGCTTCTGTGCCGGTGGCACATAAAAAGCACCATCTGAACGTGGACGTTGCCAGCGCCGCCCTGGCTGGCTTCCGTGCCGGTGGCACATTAAAAGCTCCAACCGATCGTGGCCGATGCCGGATCCCCCCGGCACCTGTGCAGGTGGCACGTAAAAAGCACCCACTACACTCGCGGAGTGGTTGGCGTTAGGAAGGGCATCCAGCTGTAGAAACTCTGCCAGATCAGACTGGAGCCTGGTGCAGCCCCTGGCTTCCCAGACCCCGGTCGAACCGTCCAACCCGTGCTAGCGCGGAAAACGGACGTTAAACGATGATGATGATGATGATGATGATATATATATGCTAATATCCAACAGTGAGAGTGAGTGCACGGGACCATATTGGTGAATAAATATTCTTTATTTGTAAGTTATCAAGGCTACCAACGGTTTCATTGGAATGAGGCACCAATACTTTTATGTGGCAACTGAACAATTGTAAAGACCTTTTTTGCATGAAACCATCAGTAGCCTTGAAAACCCTCAAATAAAGTATATATATATATATATATATTTATAAATTAGAATCTACAGTTGTTATTTCTATTAACAATAGTTTCTATATTAAAACATATTTGAAGGTAATCGATATGGAACCTATATATGAAGAATTAATGAAATTTCGAGTAATTGAAAAACACCAGGAATGGCTGGAAGAAGCTACCACAAGAGCCATTGCTGCTGTGAAAAAGAATGTGGAACAGGCATTTCTAGAGAGATTGGCAGAAGGTATGTAAAAGGTTTATTAGTTCTTCTAATCAGAATCATTGCTGTTGTCACCATTATCATGGCTATCACTACTGTTGCTTCTAAAGTTTCCAATCAAGTCTAATTAGCTGAGTCTAACAAGGAAAATAAATAAGTATAGGATTGAATCAGTCTTCATCGTCATCGTCATCATCATCATCATCATCATCATCGCCATCATCATTATCATCGCCATCATCATCACTGTCTTCGTCACCACCATCACCACCACAACCACCATCTTTGTTGTCATCACCATCATCTTCATCATCACCATCACCATTATCATCATCATTGTTGTCATCAATGTCATCACCCTCGTCGTTGTCACAGCCACTGTCATCTTCATCATTATCATCATCATCATCATCACCATCTTCATCACCACCATCACCACCACCATCTTTGTTGGCATCATCATCAGCATCATCACCATCTTCGTCACCACCACCACCACCAAGACCATCTTTGTTGTCCTCATCACCATCATTATCATCATCATCATCACCATCTTCATCACGACCACCACCACCACCACCATCACCACCACCACCATCTTTGTTGGTATCATCATGATCATCATCACCATTATCATCATCATTGTTGTCATCAATGTCATCACCCTCGTCATTGTCACTGCCACTGTCATCTTCATCCTTATCATCATCATCACCATCACCATCATTTATTATCATCATCATCATCATTATCATTGTTATTATCATCGTTGTCGTCCTTGTCGTTGTCGTTATCATTGTCATCACCATTGTTTTAATGTCCACTTTCCCATGCTCACAAGAGCCGGATGGAATCTGCTGTGGCAGACTTTCTATGGATGGGTGCCCCTTCTGTCACCAACCTTCCCCTGTTTCCAAGCAAGGTAATATTTCCTCACGATCAGACATGTTTTCATGGAAGATTGGAAATAAAAGGCACCACTTGCTTAACAGTGACACTCATTTACCGCTATCACATGATGTCAGAGGAATGAGTGAGTAACACACGCATGTACACATACACTGGCACATGCATACACACGACCGCGTGTGTACTGTTGGCGATTTTTTTTCCTCTGTCTTCCCTTCTCTGGATCTTTCCTTCTCCTATGTTTCCAACGAAGAGCTCCACTCGAAACATTAAACCCTCCTTCTTTCCTGAGCGTCCAATAATACTATATTTGTTCCACGTCCTCGCGTTGTTGTGTTTTTTTGTGCTTTCTTGTTTGGAATAACTTCATACTCACACATGCATACACACAACATGCACACACACATAGATATGCATACACCCACCCACCTACACATACACTCACATATAGATACACCCACAAACACACACGCACACTCACACACACATACATGTGCACACAATGGGCTTCTTTCAGTTTCCAGCTACCAAATCCACTCTCAAGGCTTTGGTTGTCCTGAGGCTATAGTAGAAGACACTTGCCAAAGGTGCTGTGCAGTGGGACTGAACTTGAGACCTGAGTTTGTATTGCTTGAGGAAGATGTTAATGATAGAAAGAGAGAGAGAGAGTGATGATGATGATGAGAGATGGTAAGATGGTGATCATGATGATATAATCCTGTTCTTGAGGAGATTAATTGTTGCTGAGACAGCTTCTAATGTTGCTAACGACATTATAGAAATGGACTTAAGTCGATAAACAAGGGATAATCATTACAATATATCTCTATATATAAAGCTGAAGTTGTCTGTGGGTGGCAGGTTTGGTAGCCTTCAACTAACACTATCTCCTCCGAAACCCTGCGGCGCAAGTTGACCAAAATTGAGAGTATGATAGAAGAAGGCTTGCTCTTCCTTCCGTAGAAGATAAAATTCAAATCGGACCATGTTAACACCAAAAATTATTTACATGAAAAAGGTGCTTTTTTTCTATGAAAATCCCTATTTTTTACGATTTTTTGACTGCTGTGTTGCCATTTTTTGGTGTATTTCTTAGTGTATTCACTTAGAGAGAATAACAAGCTACATAATGCAAAATTTTTACTTTTCAAAAATTCCAATTCTAAAGGGTCAAAACAAACCCAAGCAACGTGGGGCGATACTGCTTGTTAATTATATTTCACTATCAGAGCTTAGTCCTGTTTTAGTTAGTTCCACCAACACCTCCTCTGTAGAAACACTTTTCTTAACCATAAAATACAGTTAGGGTTAGTTATTAGCAAAACCTAACAGTTTGGGAAAGATTTTATTGTTCGTTAATGCCTTTGAATATTATCAAGCAGCCTTGGAATAAGATTATCAAACAGGCTTGAAATAAAATTATCAAACTTCAAATAAGATTATCAGATTTGAAATAAGATTATCAAGCAAACTTGAAATAAAAATCAAAAAGACATTAATAGAATTATCGAAGAGTTTAAAATGAGATTATCAGACTTTATATAGAATTATCAAAAAGCATTTATATATGATTACTAAACAGACTTGAAATGAAATTATCAGACAGACATTAAATATGATTATCAAACAAGCTTGAAATAAGATTATCAAACAAATTTGAAATAAAAATCAAAAAGACATCAAATAGAATTATCAAAAAGAGTTTAAAATAAGATTATCAAACAGACTTTATATGGGATTATCAAGAAGCATTAAAAAATTTTTACTAAACAGACTTGAAATGAAATGAATGTGCTTATCAAATAAACTCGAAATAAGATTATCAAACTTTTAAGATTATCTGATATGAAATGAGATTATTGAACAGTCTTTATATCGGAGTATTAGACAGACAAGAAATAATCAAACTTGCATTAAATAAGATTATCAAAATGGCATTAAATAGGATTATCAAAAAGAGCTTAAATGAGATTATTAAACAGACTCAAAATGAAATTATCAAACAAACTTGAAATAAGATTACCAAACAGACTTTCAGTAAGATTATCAAACAGACTATCAAATAGGATTATCAAATAGGATTATCAAACAGATTATCAAATAGAATTATCAAAAATATTTAAATACAATTATCAAACAAACATTAAATATGAATATCAAACTTGAACTAAAATTATCAAACAGATTTTCTAGATTATAAAAAATACTTTTATATATTATTATTATATTATTGATAAGTGTTTAAATAAAATTATCAAACAGACTTACCTAATTTAATGTCTCTATGCTTGTTTGTCATTTGAGTTGTTTTTGTTGTTTGTTTTTTTTAATTCTCTTTTGGAAGTATATTCGAACTGCAAATATTTACCTTCAAGATGTTATGATGAAGGCAGTAAATCTCTTCAGTTGTTGTTTCCATAGCAACTGTTCTTTATGTTGAAGTTACTTCTCCTTTCATAAAGACCTTGTTCCTAATTATAGTACGTTCATTAATATTTAATTATGATATCTTTGTCAATGTTTAATCACTCATTTCCCGTACAAAAACCGGTACACTAATTTATGAAAAAGAATTGAGGATTATGAAGAGTTTGTTGTTAGACTAATTAATTAAATATGATGAATAATTATAAAAGGTTTGCTTTTAGATTAATCAATTAAACATAATGGTTTATCTTTGTTTCAGTCTTTGGGCTGTGGCCATACTGGGGCACCGCCTTGAAGTGTTTAGTTGAACAAGTCAACTCCAGTATTTATTTTTGAAGTCTGGCACTTATTCTATCAATCTCTTTTTGTTGAACTGCTAAGCTACAGGAGCATACGCAAACCAACATCAGTTGTCAAGCTGTGGTGGGAAACAAACACACACAAATAAATATATACATACATGTATGTATGTATGTATACACACACATGTATAAACATATGTATACATGACCTTAACCACTTGAGCATGTCCCTTAGTAGAGGAACAGGAGTAGTGGGGGAGCATCATAGCCATGTGTTGAGAGGAATTCTTTGGAGTTTGAATAAATGTAACAGAAGTAAAGTCTGAAGGAAATATTAGCTATTTTCCATACTTCCTTGGGGTAAGCAAATAGGAAATAACAGTGGCTACCCAAGGACAAAAATCACACAGTGAGTGTGTGTGTGTGTGTGTACATGTGTGCTTGCTAGAAAGTGTGATGACAGTTGCTTCTGATAGGACTCTATGAAGGAGGTGCCTGATGACTCTATCCTCATGGCCTTCCCAGAAATAGTAGGTATAGAAGATGCGTGGAGAGATGGATAATTTTTATCACGTAGGTGCAGGAGTGGCTGTGTGGTAAGTAGCTTGCTTACCAACTACATGGTTCCGGGTTCAGTCCCACTGTGTGGCACCTTGAGCAAGTGTTTTCTACTATAACCTCGGGCCAACCAAAGCCTTGTGAGTGGATTTGGTAGACGGAAACTGAAAGAAGCTTGTCGTATATATGTATATATATATATGTTTGTGTGTGTATATGTTTGTGTGGCTGTGTTTGTCCCCACCCATCAACATCGCTTGACAACCGATGCTGGTGTGTTTATGTCTATGTAACCTAGCGGTTCGGCAAAAGAGACATAGAATAAGTACTAGGCTTACAAAGAATAAGTCCTGGGGTTGATTTGTTTGACTAAAGGCAGTGCTCCAGCATGGCCACAGTCAAATGACTGAAACAAGTAAAAGAGTAAGAGAATATTGCTTACAGAAATGCCTTGATATTGATTTCAAATATTTTTTATTTCATGTAATTGCTTAGAAGCCAATGAACAAAGTGAGAATGCAGAGGAAGAGCACCCAGAGGTAGATATATACTTTCGTTACCTGTGGTCACTAGTTCTTTGTTGTTGTTGTTGTTGTTGTCAAGGTTCTTGTTGCTATTGTTGATCATGCTGTTATATTACTGCTGTGTTGCTACTGTTGTTTCTGCTGTTGTTATGGCTGTTGGTTAGGGTGTTGCGCTCATGATCGCTGGAGCATGATTTCAATTCCTAGACCAGGCGGTGTGCTGTGTTCTTGAGCAAAACACTTCATCTCACATCACTCTTTGTGATCACTTCGACACCTGACACGTGATACACCGTGCACCTGTTTGGGCAACGTCAGTTTGATGGAGGACGGAGTGAGCTAATCTACAGCACATATATTTAATTGCTATAAATAAATCATTTGTGTGCAGGTCATTCACAAAAAAAGCTGAACACTCATACGTTGTTTTCGACGGGAAAGTCCGTCAATATTATTATTATTATTATTGAGTGAGAGAGCAGTTCATGCCTATCAAAGTGACACTGGGGTAAAATATACGAAGCCCAATATACCCATCATGACTACCCGTCTGATAAGGGTACACCAGGCACATGCATCACAACCATATGTGTGCGACATGGTGATCTCATATCAAGATAAACAACACATGACCTTGCAGGTGGGGCCCAGTTAGAATTTTCTTCAGGTTGAGTAGCCCATCCCGCTCAAGAGGTCCCGGAATAAGGATTGTTTAAGATTATTATTATTATCATCATCATTATTATTATTATCATTATCATTATCATTATTATTATTATTATCATCATCATTATTATTATTATTATCATCATCATCATCGTCATCATTATTATTAAGATGGTTTGTTGGCAGAATCTTTACCAAACCAGAAAATATGCTTCGTGGCATGTTATCTGTCATTACATTCTGAGTTCAAATTCTGTTGAGGCTGACTTTGCCTTTCATCCTTTCGGAGTCAATAAAATAAGTACCAGTCAAACACTGGGGTCAAAGTAATCGACTTATCCCTTTCCCCAAAGTTGCTGGCCATGTGCCAAAATTTGAAATCATTATTATTATTATTGAAGCGGCGAGCTGGCAGAATCAGAGTCTGTCTTCACGTTCTGTGTTCAAATGCCACCAGGGTTGACTTTATCTTTTATTCTTTCGGGGTCAATAAATTAAGTACCAGTTACGCACTGGGCTTGATATAATCAACTTAATCCCTTCCCCCAAATTTGAGGCTTTATGCTTCCATTAGAAAGGATTATTATTGTTGTTGTTGTTGTTGTTGTTGTTATTGCTGCAGTTGCTGTGATTTCTCTTGTTGAAGCTGCTGCTGCTGCTGTTGTTGTTGTTGCTACAGTTGTTGTGGTTTCTGTTGTTGCTGTAGTTGTTGTTGTTGTTGTTGTTGTTGCTGCCACCATTGTTGTTAATCTTTCGCCCAGTGCCAATCCTGATCAAAGGCATTCTTACAATAACAACCTCATCTTTTTTTCATGCCTGACGCATCTAGGACTACATTATTTAATGTGTCCTTTTCCTGGCTGCTATTTCTAGCAAGTCATGCAGCTGTGTAGAATCTCCCATCTCTTTCTATTATTATTAGTGTTAGAGAGAGATAGGCACACGCACACACACACACACACACACACACACACACACACACACACACACAACACACACACACACACACACTCACTCACACACACACACACACACACACTCATGTATGCCCACATGTTCTGCAATCATTTTGTCATCTGACATGTGGCACCTGTACAGGTAATGTCGATTTGATGGAAGGTGCGAGCTTATGTCTACACAAATATTTGATCACTATAAACAAATCATCTGTTTGGTTGTTCAGTAAGAAATTGTCGAACCCTCATCTGTCATCTGATGACAGGAGAGTCCATTATATATATATATATATATATATATGTGGAGACACAATGGCCTAGTGGTTAGGGCAGCGGACTCGCGGTTTCGATTCCCAGACCGGGCGTTGTGAGTGTTTATTGAGCGAAAACACCTAAAAGCTCCACGAGGCTCCAGCTGGGGGTGGTGATCCCTGCTGTACTCTTTCACCACTCTTTCTTCTGTTGGCCTGCTCGCTTAGCCAGTGGGGTGGCGTCATTCGAAGGCTAAAACAATGCGAACGCATTGTGACCAGCGATGTGTAACAACATCTGATGGTCTGGTCGGTCACGTGATATATATATATATATATAGTATATAAGTATATATTTATGTATGTATGTATTTGTGTGTCTGTGTTTGTCCCCCCCCCCATCATCACTTTACAACCAATGTCAATGTGTTTACATCCCTGTAACTTAGCAGTTTGGCAAAGGAGACCAATAAGATAAGCACCACACTCACAAAGAATAAGTCGTGAGGTCAATTTCTTCGACTAAAATACCCTTCAAGGCCATGTTCCAGCATGGCCACAGTCAAATAACTGAAACAAGTAAAGGAATAAAAAGAATAAATGTTATATATTATAATGTTATGTGGCCACCACTATTTGGAAAGGATGTCTAAATAGATTGTACACAATTAAAGATTTTTGTTGTGTTATCCTGAAAAGAAGGACTCTTAATAATGAGAAACCAGTCAAGTGGTATTATGCCAAAGTTTATAAGCAACACACCAGTTTTACAAAAGTAAATGGCAAAAGTTTCAAAGTAAGAGCATAATCTTGCTTTTTATGATAGCATATGTTTTGAATAGACCATTATTTGGGTTAGTTATTTTTTTTTTTTTTTTGTGATGCCAGTGCCACCTGACTGGCTCCCCATGACGTGACACGTAAAAAGCACCGTCTGAATGTGGTTGAAGCCAGTGCCGCCTGACTGGCTCCCGAGCCGGTGGCATGTAGAAAGCACTCACTACACTCTCGGAGTGGCTGGCATTAGGAAGGGCATCCAGCAGTAGAAACAGTGCCAGATAAGACTGGAGCCGGTGCTGCCTACTGGCTTGCCAGTCCTCAATCAAACCGTCCAACCCATGCCAGCATGGAAAACAGACATTAAATGATGATGGTGGTGGCGGTGGCAGCGATCGTCATTGTTTTTTGACTTCCTGTGCAGTTGTAAAGAATAACGATAAATGTCGCCCTTTTCAAGCCTAGCCAGGCTCATGGGCCCGGTTTCCCGGTTTCTGTGGTGTATGTGTTCCTCCCAGCTGGACAAGATGCCAGTCCATCACAGTGTTACTCAAGAAACAGGAAGAGAGAGTGAGAGAAAGTTGTGGTGAAAGAGTACAGCAGGGGTCGCTACCGCCCCCTGCGGGAGCCTTGTGGAGCTTTAGGTGTTTTCGCTCAATAGACACACACAATGCCCGGTCTGGGAATCGAAACCGCGATCCTCCAACCGCAAGTCCGCTGCCCTAACCACTGGGCCATTGTGCCTCCACGTTGTAAAGAATACTCAATCTAAAACACTGCTGGTTCAAATTTATACAAGACCACAACTAATAAACTATTTTCATTCAAAAACAAAACAGTAGTTTTAGTGGCATGCTTTTTTTTTTGTTTGTTTGTTATACTCAAAACTCTGGACTTCCTGACAATTATATATTTTTGAGTCAAGCTGTTACTGTTGATACGCGATAAAAAAATTAGTTACAGTTCTTCAATAATTAGGGAAAAAAAAATGTTTCTTCTTTATCTTATAAATTGTGCCTTTTCTTTAATTCATAGATATTTATTAGTGAAATTATTGACCAACTACTTGAAAGAGTGGAGCTGGACATTAAAGACAGAGATAGGTTCCCTTCTGATGAAGATGATAATACCGAAGATCTCGAACCTGAAGTAGAACATATTACAGAAGAAGAAATTGGTAAACTGTCATAAATTTTATCTTTCTACAACAATGGAATATTTTCTCTGTTTATAGAGTAGTCCAATCCTCAATCTCCATCACAGCTAGTTTTCTTGCTGAAATAACTTTACAGTGTGAGCCTAGTTAACATTCAGCTGTGATTATATGGTTTATTATAATCTTTAAAGGCACTAGAAGCAAATATTGTGTTTATTCATGTTGTAAAAAATAACCATAAGCATTTTAGGCGCAGGAGTGGCTGTGTGGTAAGTAGCTTGCTAACCAACCACATGGTTCCGGGTTCAGTCCCACCGCGTGGCATCTTGGGCAAGTGTCTTCTGCTATAGCCCCAGGCCGACCAATGCCTTGTGAGTGGATTTGGTAGACGGAAACTGAAAGAAGCCTGTCGTATATATGTATATATATAATATTATGTGAAATAGAAAGATGAATAATCTTGTAGTAGATTAATCAAAAGTTTAACCGATACCTTAGTAGCAAAAATCACAGCAGTGAACAGCACGGTTGGAGGTACAACCATCTGGCGTTGCAACCGTGCGTTGGTGCGGATAATTGAAATTAAAACATTATTGTGAATTGAAGAAATGGAGCTGAACGCAGATTGAACAGAAATCGTTTTATTTCATTCTACACGTGTTTCGAAAGGCACAAATTACCAAAATCCGATTGAATAATGGGACCATATTGTGTTTTTCTCTTCAGGAGAAAAAAGGAAATCCGTTGGAAAAACAAATCGCCATGGGCTCTTAGGAGCACAGTTCGATTTGTTTTTTGCTCTGCCTCTGTTCTGTTTTTGTTTTTCCAACGGATCTCCTTTTTTCTTCCTGAAGAGAAAGACACAATATGGTCCCATTATTCATCGGATTTTGGTAATTTGTGCCTTTCGAAACACGTGTAGAATGAAATAAAACGATTTCTGTTCAATCTGCGTTCAGCTCCATTTCTTCAATTCACCAATAATGTTTTATATATATATATATATATATATATATATATATATATATATATATATATATGTGTGTGTGTGTGTGTGTGTGTTTGACAACCGATGCTGGTGTGTTTACGTCCCCGTCACTTAGCTGTTCGGCAAAAGAGACCAATAGAATAAGTACTGGGCTTACAAAGAATAAGTCCCGGGGTCGATTTGCTCGACTAAAGGCAGTGCTCCAGCATGGCCGCAGTCAAATGACTGAAACAAGTAAAAGAGTAAAAGAGTAAAGAGTATCTCCATTGATCCAGAACATTCTTTTGTGTTGTACTTTTTGTAATTGAAGATAAAATTTCTGGTGTTTTTGATCTACTTTTTTCTTTCTTGTTATAAGTACCAAAAGAACTTGATCACGATGAGTTGACAAAACTACAGCTGGAGAAAGAGTTAGAGGAGGTTGATGAGGACAATGAAGAAGTTAAAATTATTGTGGAAAAATTAATGCTTGAATATGCTGAACTTAGTATTGCATTCACACCTCGAGACCAATATCAGTTAATGGAAAGAGTTATTCAATCAATAGAGATGGACAATGGCAAAGAATCAATCACCAATATTAGGTATGAAATAATTGCTATAAAATTAATGTCAGCTTTGTAGATTTGTTTGTATTTCTTTTGTGTCTTAACAACCACAAAATTAGGGTTTCATCCAAGTTGGGTCTATTCAGCGTTGGTATAATTAGACTCCAATGTTCTTTCAGCCAGACATTTTATACATCAGTCAATATTGAGAAAAAATATTACTTGATAATGTAGATTTGAAAATAAGTATTTCTTAAAATTATGTACCATTCCACAAACAGAATATTAACCCTTTCGATACCAACCTGCCTGAAATCGCCTCTGACTCTGTAGTATAAATGTCTTGTTTTCAAAAGTTTTGAATTAAAATCTGCCACCAAACCTTAGTCACAATTTATGTTCCTAACACTAGCTTAATGGTAACTAAGTTATTTTACTTAATTCATTGTTATATTTGAAGCAATTGAAAGAAACACAGAGCATCTCAAAATAAATACGGTAACGAAAGGGTTAATTGGATTATAATTAAAATGGACAATCCTTATATTGTCACGTTTGTCCGTCAAAGCAATAAGGACCATCTAGTGATCCTTAAGGATGACTGATGACCTGCATGGGGACCTTGTTTGAAATGAAGAATGGTTGTGCACTATTGACCACACGATCTCACCTGTGACCATCTGTCTGTGGCCAGACCAGGTGAAGACAACTAAGGATGGAGATGGGTGATGAGTAGATGACCGAGATGTCATAACTGTTTCGTCTTGCTCCCTACACTCCACAATGCATTGCTGCAGCCACCACCCACCTCCATTGGACCATGAAGGTTTCTTCCCCATAGACCACTGGATTCAGTCTTCACATGCATATGTAGGGAAGCTCTAATATGTTAATTAACCCATAGCTGAGAGCCTGAAAGGTGTTACTATTCTGGGTCAGAGTAGATCTGGGAACAGTAGTGGCAAAGAGGTGATTCCACACTGCTCAGAACCCTGGAAATCTCAAACCAGGGCCTCACTACTGGAAGCAGTTTAAAGTCATACCCAGGACAAATTCTTTATTCTCTTTTACGCTTTTACTTGTTTCAGTTATTTGACTGCGGCCATGCTGGAGCACCGCCTTCAATTGAGCAACTCAACCCCGGGACTTATTCTTTTGTAAGCCCAGTACTTATTCCATCGGTCTCTTTTGCCGAACCGCTAAGTTACGGGGACATAAACACACCAGCATTGGTTGTCAAGCAATGCTATAGGGGGACAAACACAGACACACACACACGCACATATATATACATATATACGACAAGCTTCTTTCAGTTTCCGTCTACCAAATCCACTCACAAGGCTTTGGTCGGCCCGAGGCTATAGTAGAAGACACTTGCCCAAGGAGCCACGCAGTGGGACTGAACCCGGAACCATGTGGTTGGTAAACAAGCTTCTTACCACACAGCCACTCCTGCACCATTCTTTTTATATACAATGTGAAGGTATGTAGCTTAGTGGTTATGGTATTCAGCTCGTGATCATTAGGTTGTGAGTTCAATTTCCAGCTATGCATTGTGTCTTTCAGCAAGACATTGTATTTGTTGTTGCTCCGGTCACTTCAATTCACATTGCAAGACACTTTATTTCACATTGCACTCAGCTAACAAAAATGCATTGTACCTGTTTCAGTTATTTGACTGCGACCCTGCTGGAGCACCACCTTCAATCGAGCAACTCGACCCCGGGACTTATTCTTTTGTAAGCCCAGTACTTATTCTATCGGTCACATTTGCCGAACCGCTAAGTTACGGGGACAGTTCAAAGGGGCCAGCCTTGTCACACTCTGTGTCACACTGAATCTCCCTGAGAACTACATTAAGGGTACACGTGTCTGTGGAATGCTCAGTCATTAGCTTGTTAATTTCACAAGCAGGCTGTCCTGTTGATTGGATCACCTGGAAACCTTGTCATCATGACCGATGGAGCACCAAAATATATACTATATGACTGGTGGACATGGCATGGATCTAACTTCACTGAAGCAGTAGAAGGCCCAACTCAGGCAAAATCAGGATTGTTTGATTTTAAAACTTGCATGGTCTCTCGAATAATTTAACCCTAAATTCATTTTAGAGTAGGGGTTAGATAGACATGCTTTTTTAAGATGAATTCATTGATATGTTCAATGGTGTGTTATACATTACATAAGATATGTTTAGAGGTGCAGTGTGGCTATGGGGCTTGGATGTCTGTTTCACAACCATGGGGTTTTGAGTTCAGTCCCACTGTACAGCATCTTGGGTAAGTGTCTTCTACTACAGTCCAGACCAACCAAAGCCTTGTTAGTCGATTTGGTCTGAGGAATCTGAAGGAAGCCTGTTGTGTGTGTGTGTTTGTGTGTGTGTGTATGTGTGTGTGTGGGTGTGTGTGTGTGTTACAACCTCTCTGCCTCTAAAATCACGTGATAGTTGTAAATGCATGTCACCATAAATCAGGCAGCATCCTTTGTTTCCAATCTTCCATGGAAACATGTCTTGTCATGGGGGAAATATCATCTTTGGTGAGAGTTGGTGACAGGAAGGGCATTGGAAATTTGCTTCAACAAATTCCCTTCAACCTGTGTGAGCATGGAAAATTGGACATCAAAACGATGATCATCATCATGATGACAAGTGTATACAATAGTCAAACAGCCATAGCTGCTTTATTCCTCCTTCAAATGAATAAAAACACAAGGAAATCCTCTCCCATCACTCAAACAATGTGTGTAACCACCTGTCTAGTGCATTATTTACATTATTTACATTCAACAGATATTTGTCTTCATCTTGTTTGTTGTTAACCCGTTTCAGCTGATGTACCCTCCAAGCCTTCTTTAGGTGTCTTGGGGAAATTTTGAACTTTGGTTCTCATTCCTAAGGTATTTTTCAATGTCATTATTGTTGTTGTTATAATAATAATAAGAATAATGATAATAATAATAATAATAATAATAATAATGATAATAATGATGATGATGATGATGATGACGATGACGACGACGACAACAACAACAACAACATCGAAAAATACCTTAGGAATGAGAACCCAGGTTCGAAATTTTCCCGAGACACCTGAAGAAGGCTGGAGGGTATTTCAGGCGAAATGTTGTGTTAACAACAAACGAGATGAGGACAAATATCTGTTGAATGTAAATAATGTAAATAATGTAAATAATGCACATAATTCCTCATCTCTTAAATATAGAACTGCACCTGTGTAGTATTGTCAACTTTGAAAATTTAAACATGTGCTTCTTGTTTGCTTAATTTCCATTGACTTCTATTCTCATTGATACATTAAGATACAATATCATCTTGCAGAAATGGTGGATGGATTTTGGATAATTTCCCATTAACTCAAGAACACTGGCAGTTGTGTTCAGACTTTAATTTAATCCCAGACACTGTCATTTGTTTGATTGATACATCAGATCAATGGAGTTGGTTAATGCATCAATGGGCAGAACATTTCTTTGCTACTGTCAAACACAGGTTTGTATAAGTTTAAAAGTCTTTTACATTTGTTTCCAATTTCAAACTTTGGCACAAGGCCAGCAATTCCAGGGAAGGAGGTAAGTTGATTACAATGGGTTCTTCTGCCCAGCTTAATTCCATATGTTCAGCTGTTCTGCTAACTTATATAAAATATTTACAGTATAGGCACAGGAATGGCTGTGTGGTAAGTAGCTTGCTAACCAACCACATGGTTGCGGGTTCAGTCCCACTGCTTGACATCTTGGGCAAGTGTCTTCTGCTATATCCCCGGGCCGACCAATGCCTTGTGAGAGGATTTGGTAGACGGAAACTGAAAGAAGCCTGTCGTATATATGTATATATATATATATATGTGTGTGTGTGTGTGTGTGTTTGTGTGTCTGTGTTTGTCCCCCTAGCATTGCTTGACAACCGATGCTGGTGTGTTTACGTCCCCGTCACTTAGCGGTTCGGCAAAAGAGATTTTGAGGATCTGATCAAAGACATTGCAATTCAAAAAAGTAGGAGGAAACTTTTCAAATATAAATAAAGTGGAAGTATACAAAAATAAACATTATTTTCCCTCTTACTGTTTTTTTTTTCATTTTGAAAAATAAAAATTTATTTTGTGGTTTGTTATTGTTTATATTTTGAATTACATAATCTTTTATGGGGGCACCAAAATCTTTTTAAGTGCTTAGGGCCTTGGTGGGTCTTAATCCAGCCCTGCACATCATCAGTAATTAATTTTATAAGCAAATTATTAGTAATTAATTTTATATGCAAATTATCAGTAATTTATATGCCAATCATCAGTAATTAATTTATATGTATATCATCAGTAATTAATTTTATGTGCAAATTATCAAATTTAAATGCAAATCTTCTATCTCTGCCCCTTTCCATGACCACCACTGCCGGATTTTAAAAACTTCAGATGTTTCTTATAACTACAAACAAACACAACTGTCCTTCATTTACATTTAATTCTGAATCATATTTCTTTCTTGTCTTTCAGGAAAGCAGGTAAATATAATGTAATCAAAGTTGAAGTTGGTAAATATGTCTTTGCTATCACCTGATCAAGTGAGATGTTTATTGCTAGCAACAGTAAAAATACCAATAAAAACAACAATAACAATTCTAACAACAATACTAATAAAAGGCGCATGGCTCAGTGGTTAGAGCATTCGGCTCACAATCATGAGGTAGTGAGGTCGATTCCTGGACTGGGCTGTGTGCTGTGTTCTTGAGCAAGACACTTTATTTCACGTTGCTCCAGTTCACTCAGCGGTAGAAATGAGTTGCAGTGTAACTGGTGCCAGCCTTTGCCTCTCCTTTGGATAACATCAGTGGTGTGGAGAGGAGAGACTGGTATGCATGGGCAACTGCTGGTCTTCCATAAACAACCTTGCCTGGACTTGTGCCTTGGAGGGGAACTTTCTAGGTGCAATCCGATGGTCATTCATGACCGAAGCGGGTATTTACTCTTTACTAATAAAAGTTGAGACCCCCTTCGGTCATGACTTACTGTGGGATTACACCTAGAAAGTTACTCTCCCAGGCACAAGTCCGGGCAAGGTGGTTTATGGAAGACCAGCAGTTGCCCATGCGTACCGGCCTCCCCTCTCCACACCACCAGTGTTATCCAAGGGAAAAGCAATGGCCGATACAGCTTGGCACCTGTGACATCGCAACTTATTTCTACGGCTGAGTGAACTGGAGCAACGTGAAATAAAGTGTCTTGCTCAAGAACACAACACACAGCCCGGTCCAGGATTCAAACTCACAACCTCACGATCGTAAACTCGATGCTCTAACCACTGGGCCATGCGGCTTCACTAATAAAAAAATCAAATAAAAAACAGGAAAAATAATCTAGAATCCTTGTCTGGTACCAGATTGATCCCAAAATCTAATCAGTTTGTGCCAATTACGAGGCCGAACTTCCCTGAAAGTTTCATCTGAATCGATCCTGTAGCAATAACAATAAAAATAACAAGGTTAGTAATAGAAATGATGGTCACTGCCATCGATTTTGATGTATAAGTAATGATTCAATGTCTGAGTATTTGAAGATTTAAGAGAAAAATAAAAGAAGCTGCATCTATTTATGATGGATGAGTGAATGTGATGCAAGTGCAGGGATGGGTTTTGCTATGGAGTTACACTTGAGACACTGATGGGATCGGACAAATGTATCTGTTGGTTGCAGGATATAATTCTTTTTAGATAATCAGAACAATGATAAGACTAACAAGAGCACTCAGAGAGCGCGAACCTCCGCCAAGGCAACACCGACGTCCCCTCAATGATTAGCCGGAGATGATTTTTTAAATGGAAATCTCTCTCTATCTGCTCAGTCGAAGTCGACTCTCGGTCACTCGTTGGATCAGTGTCCTCCAGTCAGTTCTATCCTGGGCCGCTTCTTTCAGATTGGCTATGTCCATCCCGGTATTACTCTTGATGGTGTCAAATATCTGAAATAAAACTCAATTGCTCTCACAAATGAGAATACTAATTATGAACCTGATCGCTCTCAAAAATTAAATAAAAAAACAGGAAAAATAATCTAGAATCCTTGTCCGGTACCAGATTGATCCCAAAATCTAACCAGTTTGTGCCAGTTACAAGTTGTGCCAAACTTCCCTGAAAGTTTCATCCGAATCCATCAAGTGGTTCTTGAGATATCTTGTCCATGGACAAACAAACAAACGGACATGACTGAAAGCAATACTTCCACCTTCGCTAAGGCCGGGGGTAATAACAAGAAAAACAACAGCAATGCAATACTAATAACAACATTTAAAGCAGCAGTTTAAAAATTTTTTTTTGTATTTCCTTCATTTCCAATCTTCCATGAAAAACATGCCTCGTCATAAAGAAATACTGACTTGGAAAAGGGCAACAGGAAGAGCATTGCGACATATAAAAATATGGCTTCAACAAATTCTGTCCAACGCATGCAAGCATGGGAAAGTGGATGTTAAAACAATGACGACGATGATGTCATCTTTGTTGTTGTCAATGTTAGCGACGGTAGTGGCAATGACGGGTCAGGTTGACTATCAACCCCAATGGTTTTTCGTAGTCTGGGAATATTTAAAATGGGCAGACATGTTGCCACTCTGTCACACCTCATTTTTCCTTGATTGAATTTTATTTGAAATTGGTCATTATTGCAAATAAATAATTCAAAGAAAGTTTGTTTCATTGATTGTAGCAATTGACAGTATTTTCTTTCTTTCTTTCTTTCTTTCTTTCTTTTTTTGTTGCTGTTCCTTCTGGGGTTTTTTTAAGAAGAGGAGGAGGAGGAAGAAGAAGAGGAAGAATTCTATAATGAAGATACTAGACTTGGAAAACCCGAGGGAAGACAACTTGGGGAAGAAAATGCTGAAGAAGAACTAGAACAAGAGCAAGAAGAAGAAGAAGAAGGGCAAGAAGAGCAAGAGAAAGAAGAGGAGAAATTGGAAAAAGACAGTGAACAGGAGAAAGAAGAGAAAGAAGCAAAAGAAGAAGCAGCAGAAGAAGAAGCAGAAAAAGAGGAAGAAGATGAGAAAAAAGAGGAAGAAAAAGAACAAGAAATGGTAAATAAAGAGGGAGAAGAAGGAGAAGTGGAAGAGGGAGAGGTAGAAGAGGAAGAAGAAGCAGTAAAACAGGAAGAATTAAAATCGAAAACTCATTCTGTGTCAGACATGATTCCTAAGGGAGCAGAAGGTAAATATTTGTTTAGTATTCATGTATTTTATTTAGTATTTGATGTACTTCATTTAATATTTAATGTACTTAAAGTGGCAATCTGGCAGAATCATAGGCACACCGGGCAGAATGCTCAGTCGCATTTCGTCTGTCTTTACGTTCTGAGTTCAAATACTGCTGGGTCAACTTTGCCTTTCATCCTTTCAAGGTCAGTAAAATAAGTACCAGTTGAGCACTGGGGGGGTCAATGTAATTGACTTGCCCCCTCCCCTGAACTTGCTGGCCTTGTGCCAAAATTTGAAGCCAGTATTTAATGTACTCCATTTAATATTTGATGTACTCCACTCAATATTTGATATATTTCACTCAGTATTTGATGTACTTCACTCAATATTTGATGTACTACACTCAATATTTGATGTACTCCACTCAGTATTTGATGTACTTCACTCAATATTTGATGTACTTCACTCAATATTTGATGTACTCCACTCAATATTTGATATATTTCACTCAATATTTGATGTACTTCACTCAATATTTGATGTACTACACTCAGTATTTGATGTACTCCACTCAATATTTAATATATCTCACTCAATATTTGATAGACTTCACTCAATATTTGATTTGCTTCACTCAATATTTGATGTACTCTGTTTAATATTGGTTTCAAATTTTAGCTCAAGCCAACAATTTTGAGGAAGGGCATAAGTTGATTACGTTGACCCCAGTACGCAACTGGTACTTATTTTATTGACCCTGAAATGATGAAAAGCACAGTCAACCCTTGTAGAATTTGAACTCAGAATGTAAAGACAGACAAGATGCCACTAAGCATTTTGTCCGACTCAGTAATGATTCTGCCAGTTTGCAACCTTTGTCCTCCATTTAACATGAAATGTACTTCATTTAGTATTTAAAATACTTGTTTCATTTAATGTACTTCATTTGATATTTTATGTACTTGCTTTATTTAATATTTCTGGTTTTCATAAGAGTCTGACTTGTTCCTTCTCGAGCCACGCCTGGCTCATAAGGGCCGGTTTCCCGGTTTCCTTGGCGTATAGGTTCCCCACCTGGATGGGACGCCGGTCCGTCGCAGGTGAGCTACTGGCTTCCGTGTCGGTGGCACGTAAAAACACCATCCGAATCATGGCCGAAGCCAGTGCCGCCTCGACTGGCCTCCATGCAGGTGGCACGTAAAATGCACCAACCCGACCGTGGCCGATGCCAGCCTCGCCTGGCACCAGTGCAGGTGGCACGTAAAAAGCATCCACTACACTCACAGAGTTGTTGGCATTAGGAAGGGCATCCAGCTGTAGAAACTTTGCCAGATAAGACCAGAACCTGGTACAGCCTTCTGGCTTCCCAGATCCCCGGTCGAACCGTCCAACCCATGCTAGCATGGAGAACGGACGTTAAACAATGATGATGATGATGATGATATACGACGGACTTCTTTCAGTTTCCGTCTACCAAATCCACTCACAAGGTGTTTGGTCGGCCCGAGGCTATAGTAGAAGACACTTGCCCAAGGTGCCGCGCAGTGGGACTGAACCCGGAACCATGTGGTTGGTAAACAAGCTACTTACCACACAGCCACCCCTGCGCCTTTGTATATGATTTGCAAGATTCTTCATGTGAATTTGTATTGGAACAAATTTTGTTGTGTCTAGGGATTGTCATTATCATTATGCCAATATTATTTTTTTTCTTTTTTTTTTCTACAGAAATGGAATTCATGGAAGAAGCAATATTTGTAAGAATTTTTTTTTTTTTATAATTGTTTTTCAAATTTTTTTTTCCTATACAAAGGAAAAAAATCCCAAGTTCTTATAAACAGTTCCAAAGTGGAATAAAATGGTTTGCTGTGAGAAAGCAATAAACCAGGATAACGGTAAAACGGAGAAAGCAGTAGCATTGATCGAGTGTCTAAGCACACCCCAAATGCACACACTTTTTTGAAGAATGGAAAGCATGTGTGCTTTTATCATCATCACTATAATCATCATCACCATCACCACCACCACCACCATCATCATCATCACCATCATCATCACCATCATCATCACCATCATCATCACTATCATCATCATCATCACCATAATCATCATCATCATCATCATCACCATCATCATCACCACCATTATCATCATCATCATCATCACCATAATCATCATCATCACCACCACCATCATCATCATCATCATCACAACCACTACCATCATCATCATCATCATCATCATCACCATCACCATAATCATCATCATCACCACCATTATCTTCATCCTCATCATCATCACCATCATCAACACCATCAGCAGTAGCATCAGCATCATCATCACCATTGTCATCACCATCATTGTCGTCGTTGTCGTCGCCGTTGTTGTTGTTGTCATTCAACATGAGCTTCTCCATCCTTGCGTGGGTGGAACGGACGGAATTTGGTGAGGCGGATCTTCTATAGCCGGATGGTCTTCCTTGTTGCCAACTGACACCTGTCCCCAGCAGCAAGGTAATAACTTCCCCACGACAAACATGTTTTTGTGGAAGATTGGAAATGAAGGCTACCGCTTGCAGGATGGTGACATTTGTTTACAACTAGCACATGAAGTCAAGACAAGGAGACAATAACACACACACACACACACACACCACACACACACACACATTTACATATGTACACACACACACACACACACACACACACACACACACATTTACATATGTACACACACACCACACACACACATTTACATATGTACACACACACACACACACACACACACACACATTTACATATGTACACACACACACACACACACACACACACACACACACATTTACATATGTACACACACACACACACACACACACATTTACATATGTACACACACACACACACACACACACACACATTTACATATGTACACACACACACACACACACACATTTACATATGTACACACACACACACACACACACATTTACATATGTACACACACACACACACACACACACACACACACATTTACATATGTACACACACACATACACACATGTACAGAGTGTTTGAAGTCGTATACTCTTTTACTCTTTTACTCGTTTCAGTCATTTGACTGCGGCCATGCTGGAGCACCGCCTTTAGTCGAGCAACTCGACACCAGGATTTATTCTTTTGTAAGCCCAGTACTTATTCTATCGGTCTCTTTTGCCGAACCGCTAAGTGACGGGGACGTAAACACACCAGCATCGGTTGTCAAGCAATGCTAGGGGAACAAACACAGACACACAAACACACACATACATATATATATATACGTATATACGACAGGGTTCTTTCAGTTTCCGTCTACCAAATCCACTCACAAGGCATTGGTCGGCCCGGGGCTATAGCAGAAGACACTTGCCCAAGATGCCATGCAGTGGGACTGAACCCGAAACCATGTGGTTGGTTAACAAGCTACTTACCACACAGCCACTCCTGCGTATATATATATATATATATATATATATATATTTACTCTCTTTTTACTCGTTTCAGTCATTTGACTGCGGCCATGCTGGAGTAGCGCCTTTAATCGAGCAACTCGACCCCGGAACTTATTCTTTTGTAAGCCCAGTACTTATTCTATCGGTCTCTTTTGCCGAACCGCTAAGTGACGGGGATATAAACACACCAGCATCGGTTGTCATGCAATGCTAGGGGGACAAACACACACACACATATATATACATATATACGACGGGCTTCTTTCAGTTTCCGTCTACCAAATCCACTCACAAGGCTTTGGTTGGCCTGAGGCTATAGTAGAAGACACTTGTATATATATATATACAACAAAAACTTTTTACCACACAGCTATGCCTTGAATAATTATAATCATATTTTGTTGTATCTAGTGTGTGGAGGAGGGGAGCTCATTATGCCAAAAATAAACACAGTCTTAAATAAATTTTGTCTTCAGTTCTACCGTTTTGCTTATTTTTCAATTACTTCTCTCTGTCCCTGTGAAATTTAGACTGATGGTGAAACAGAAATAACTTTAAGTGATGTGATGTATAAAGAGTCATCTGAAGAGTATAGAAAATCATTGAAAATTGCAAACACTATTCTTAGCGGTGCAATTGAAAGTGTCAAAACTTTCATGGGTATGGACCCTGTTATAATTCCTATTGAGAATCAAACTACTGAAGATATTTTCATGAAAGTTGTAGAAGAAATTGAAAGTAAGTAGAAATTAAAATTTTTAAAAACTTTTTTAAGCCTTTAGTGTTCAAATTGTGGAGGCGCAATGGCCCAGTGGTTAGGGCAGCGGACTCACGGTCATAGGATCGCGGTTTCGATTCCCAGACAGGGCGTTGTGAGTGTTTATTGAGCGAAAACACCTAAAGCTCCACGAGGCTCTGGCAGGGGATGGTGGTGATCCCTGCTGTACTCTTTCACCACAACTTTCTCTCACTCTTACTTCCTGTTTCTGTTGTACCTGTATTTCAAAGGGCCGGCCTTGTCACTCTCTGTGTCACGCTGAATATCCCCGAGAACTATGTTAAGGGTACACGTGTCTGTGGAGTGCTCAGCCACTTACACGTTAATTTCACGAGCAGGCTGTTCCGTTGATTCGGATCAACCGGAACCCTCGTCGTCGTAACCGATGGAGTGCTTCCATAGTGTTCAAATTAATATGTCATAAGTAATCCTTATTCATTCACATTTCTAAAAATTTATCTGGTATTATCTTGTAGCTTCATGATTTGAAAGATGTAATTGTTTATTTTTAGAATTACATTGCAGGGTAGGTGTGAGATCCTGGTTCCGGCCAGTTTGAGCATGAAATGAGTAGAATATTCGGGCCGGATATAGCCGGTTTAAACACTAAAGGGTTTAATGAAGCAGAATTTGAAAGGAAACTTAAATCACGTTATGGCTTGGGTGTATATGTTGGGTGTAAAAATAGTATTACCCAAATAAAATATTTGGAATGTGGTTTTCTAGAATAACCTATCGCAGAATTATTATGATCACACAGAATGCACTTAATACTACTCAAACGTAGGTACAATATTCAACCAACACACGTCACACTAACACAGTAACCAATAACGGTTGACCATCACTGTGAACTGCTGCTGACAGTTCACATAGTTCTTTATTTATTGGAATCTGCTAGTCCATTTTCAGTCACATGGGTGTGTTCAGGATCCTCCCACGACAAATAATATATTGATTACAAATTTTGGCACAAGGTTGACAATTTTGGTGGAAAAAGTAAGTTGGTTACATTGACCCCTGTTCTACAACGAAAGTTCTACAACGAAAGTTGTAGACACAGAATAAAGCTACGAAAGAGCCGTAAAATTTCACAATAAAAGTATTTTGTATGTTAATTCAAATAACATCGGAAAGGATTAAATTAAAAAGTAATGAAATATAGGAATGAATTTATCCAACAACCTTATAGATAAGGTTGGTTTAATTAGGAAATTCCTAGTAAGTATCTAATGCATCTAATTGTTTATTGTTGTTTGCTTATAACAGAACTTTTCAAACATGAAGCCATTGAGTATTCTGTTACTGAAATGGAAGAAGATGATGCAAATTATGATGCTGATATGGAGGAGGATGAGAAAGAAGAAGAAGATGACAATTATGATGAAGAGGTATTGTCTTGACATCATTCATTCTAATCAATTTTACATGCAATTACTTTTCAATTAGCAAAAACAATTTGTATTGTAGTGAGCACACAAAAGTTGTGTCGCAAATTAATAAACACTTACATCAGTTCAAACATGTATGAGACATATTTAGCCTGTATAAAGGCTATATTCACTGCTAATCTGTTGTGAAGAATCTTTCTTACTGTTAGACAATAGGTTTTGAAAGACACCAACAGAATGCATTTCTCACTTCTTGGCAGTCATCAGCAAATTGTACTGCAAGAGGGACAACCCTGAAATGACTTTGGAAACCTTTCTTTCCTTATAGTAAATGAATATCAAAACACCCTTCACCTAGAGCAAGAAAAGTTCCCCAGCACAAATTAGCAGTGAATATGACCTTTGTGCAGGTCAAATATGTCCCCAAAATTTTTGAACTGATTTAAATGTTTGTTATACACAACACTGCTTTCATGCACTCACTACAATATTTTGTATAGCCAGGGTTGGCATTGCACTTGACCAGCTAAATATTTTTATGCTGCTTTACTATAAGGAAACAGATGTTTTTGAAGTCATTTCAGGGTTGTCTCTCTTGTGATACATGGTGCTGATGATTGCGAAAAGTGAGAAAGGTTCTCCACAACAAATAAGCAAAGAGTATTACCTTTGTACTGGATACATTTACTTTGTCCTAAATACATTTACTCTTTTACTCTTTTACTTGTTTCAGTCATGTGACTGTGGCCGTGCTGGAGCACCGCCTTTAGTCGAGCAAATCGACCCCAGGACTTATTCTTTGTAAGCCTAGTACTTATTCTATTGGTCTGTTTTACTGAATCGCTAAGTTACGGGGACGTAAACACACCAGCATCGGTTGTCAAGCGATGTTGGTGGGGGGGGGACAAACACAGACACACAAACACACACACACACATATATATACGACAGGCTTCTTTCAGTTTCCGCCTACCAAATCCACTCACAAGGCATTGGTCAGCCCAAGCCTATAGTAGAAGACACCTGCCCAAGGTGCCACGCAGTGGGACTGAACCCGGAACCATGTGGTTCGTAAGCAAGCTACTTACCACACAGCCACTCCAGCGCCTACAGATTAAAATCTTTGTTTATATACAACATTGCTTTTGTGTGTCCACTACAATATTTCTTTTAGCTGAGGCTGGTGTCATATGTGGTCAGCAAATTCTTTTATGCCGATAGGGAAGCAAATGTTTCCAAAGTCATTTCAAGGTTGTCTCTCTTGTAGTACATGGTACTGATGATTGTCAAGAAGTGAGAAATGTGTCCACCATCCAACACCTATTGCCTAAAGTAAAAAAAAAAAGGTTCTCCATTGTAATATGAAATATGTCCCAAACATATTTGGACTGATCTAAATGTTTAAAAAACAACATAATTTTTTAAATAATTTTTTCCCAACAAATGTATTTTTCTTTTTTTTTTTCTTTTGTAGGAAGAAGATCCCAGAATAAGTAAGAAGAGATTACTAGGTGATGTAAGTCATTATTGTCCAGTAATGTTGAAAGAAAAAGGTGTTTTAATCTCAGCAAGACATGAAGTAGCAGTCAGATATGACAGTAAACTGTATTACTTGACATCCATTGAAATATCAGACCAGTTTGTTGCACAACCAGAGGACTATACCCCCAAAGACAAACCATTCCAGGTTTGTAATATAAATCAATTTATCAACAATACTATTTTAATAACTGAAAATTACAATTTGGTTGCTAATTTAATCCTTAGGAGATGACAGGGCTGATCTATCAACTGAAAAGTGAAATGATGAAGAAGATTGTATTAGTTCTTTCAATTTCCTACAAGAATATGTATAGTTTTATATACGTAAATTAATTTATTTCAAAAAAGGTTTTTTGAAAAATAACCAGTCCATTTAAGTGTACCCTTCAATCATTGAGCAATAAACTGTGCATGAGAAGACCTCTTGAGTCAAGTGAAATCATTGTCATGGCTGATGCCAGTGCTGCCTGATTGGCTCCTATGCTGGTAGCACGAAAAAAGCACCATTCAAGCGTGGTCAATGCCAGTAATGCCTGACTGGCTCCTGTGCAAGTGGCACATAAAAAGTACCATTCAAGCATGGTTGTTGCCAGTGCCACCTGACTAGCTCCTGTGCTGGTGGAATGTAAAAAGCACCATTCAAGCGTGGCTGTTGCCAGTGCCGCCTGACTAGCTCCTGTACTGGTGGCATGTAAAAAGCACCATTCAAGCGTGGCTGTTGCCAGTGCCGCCTGACTAGCTCCTGTGCTGGTGGTATGTAAAAAGCACCATTCAAGCGTGGCTGTTGCCAGTGCCGCCTGACTAGCTCCTGTACTGGTGGCATGTAAAAAGCACCATTCAAGCGTGGCTGTTGCCAGTGCCGCCTGACTAGCTCCTGTACTGGTGGCATGTAAAAAGCACCATTCAAGCGTGGCTGTTGCCAGTGCCGCCTGACTAGCTCCTGTACTGGTGGCATGTAAAAAGCACCATTCAAGCGTGGCTGTTGCCAGTGCCGCCTGACTAGCTCCTGTACTGGTGGCATGTAAAAAGCACCATTCAAGCGTGGCTGTTGCCAGTGCCGCCTGACTAGCTCCTGTACTGGTGGCATGTAAAAAGCACCATTCAAGCGTGGCTGTTGCCAGTGCCGCCTGACTAGCTCCTGTGCTGGTGGAATGTAAAAAGCACCATTCAAGCGTGGCTGTTGCCAGTGCCGCCTGACTTGCTCCTGTACTGGTGGCATGTAAAAAGCACCATTCAAGCGTGGCTGTTGCCAGTGCCGCCTGACTAGCTCCTGTGCTGGTGGTATGTAAAAAGCACCATTCAAGCGTGGTCAATGCCAGTAATGCCTGACTGGCTCCTGTGCAAGTGGCACATAAAAAGTACCATTCAAGCATGGTTGTTGCCAGTGCCACCTGACTAGCTCCTGTGCTGGTGGCATGTAAAAAGCACCATTCAAGCGTGGCTGTTGCCAGTGCCACCTGACTGGCTCCTGTGCAAGTGGCACATAAAAAGTACCATTCAAGCATAGTTGTTGCCAGTGCTGCCTGACTGGCTCCTGTGCAAGTGGGACATAAAAAGTACCATTCAAGCATAGTTGTTGCCAGTGCCGCCTGACTAGCTCCTGTGCTGGTAGCATGAAAAAAGCACCATTCAAGCGTGGTCAATGCCAGTAATGCCTGACTAGCTCCTGTGCTGGTGGCATGTAAAAAGCACCATTCAAGCGTGGCTGTTGCCAGTGCTGCCTGACTAGCTCCTGTGCTGGTGGCATGTAAAAAGCACCATTCAAGCGTGGCTGTTGCCAGTTCCGCCTGACTTGCTCCCATGCTGGTGGCATGTAAAAAGCACCATTCAAGCATAGCTGTTACCCATACTCAAGAAAACCCATCCTCTGCTCCAGAAATGTTAATTCTTTTGCTCTAGACAATTTAATTATTCTAAATAAATTCCTACATTTTATGAAGATTTTGTGACTTTCTCTTCCAGCCTCCACCACTTCGGATCTGCATACTCGGTGCACATGGCTCAGGGAAAACTGTTTATGGCCGTTACATAGCAAATAAACTTGGTATCTTCCACATTTCATTCAAAGAAAAATTACAAGAATTGATTATCAAAAAGACTGGCAGGAAAATTGGCCCCTTATATGAAGAGGATACTGCTACAGACTATGGGTCACTGTAAGTAGAGAGAAGTAGATAGAACACTGAAAATGTATCTGTTGTATGTGATTATGGAGGAACGTTTTATGGGTTTTATACGTCCTATGTGTAGGCGCAGATGTGGTCATGTGGTAAGAAGTTTGCTTCCCGAACCAACGCTGACCGTTAAGCAAAGAGGGGCCAACACAAAGACCCACGCAACACACACTGACGACACATCATCATCTTTCTTTCTGTTACTTGTTTCAGTCATTTGACTGCGGCCATGCAGGGGCACTGTCTTCAGTGGAGCAAATCGACCCCAGGACTTATTCTTTGTAAGCCTAGTACTTATTCTATCGGTCTCTTGTGCCGAACCGCTAAGTTACGGGGACAGAAACACACCAGCATCGGTTGTCAAGCGATGTTGGGGAGACAAACACACACACACACACATATATACATATATATATATATATATATATATATATCAGCATCATCATCGTTTAACGTCCGTTCTCCATGCTAGCATGGGTTGGACGGTTCGACCGGGGATCTGGGAAGCCAGAAGGCTGCACCAGGCTCCATTCTTATCTGGCAATGTTTCTACAGCTATATATATATATATAATATATATATATATATATATCAGCATCATCATCGTTTAACGTCCGTTCTCCATGCTAGCATGGGTTGGACGGTTCGACCGGGGATCTGGGAAGCCAGAAGGCTGCACCAGGCTCCATTCTTATCTGGCAATGTTTCTACAGCTATATATATATATATATATATATATACATGACAGGCTTCTTTCAGTTTCCGTCTACCAAATCCACTCACAAGGCTTTGGTTGGCCCGAGGCTATAGCAGAAGACACTTGCCCAAGGTGCCACGCATCATCATCATCATCGTTTAATGTCCGCTTTCCATGCTAGCATGGGTTGGACGATTTGACTGAGGACTGGCATACCAGATGGCTGCACCAGGCTCCAATCTGATCTGGCAGAGTTTCTACAACTGGATGCCCTTCCTAATGCCAACCACTCTGAGAATGTAGTGGGTGCTTTTATGTGCCACCGGCATGAGCGCTAGTCAGGTGGCACTGGCAACGGCCATTCTCAAATGGTGTTATCCCCACTTAAACATGGATGTTCTGTTGCAACAAACTATACCGCAGTAGATACCATGAGAGAAACTCTCATATTAGCTTTTTGAGCAAAATGCATTGTTGTTTATATAACTGGCCAGCCGGCGATATAGTTTGTTCTAGCACAGAACCATGAGTTGGATGTAGTCTCTTCTAACAGAACATCCAAATGAGAATGAAAGTTATCTTTCAGTATTAATGGAAGCACTCCGTCGGTTACGACGACGAGGGTTCTGGTTGATCCGATCAACGGAACAGCCTGCTCGTGAAATTAACGTGTAAGTGGCTGAGCACACCACAGACACGTGTACCCTTAACGTAGTTCTCGGGGATATTCAGCGTAACACAGAGAGTGACAAGGCCAGCCCCTTGAAATACAGGTACAACAGAAACAGGAAGTAAGAGTGAGAGAAAGTTGTGGTGAAAGAGTCATGTACTGGGAGTTCATTTAAATTGGCCATACCTTTCCCCATGTAGTAGACTATTTACAGACTATGTCTGTAAACTTTAAGTGTGATGGCTGTGTATAATTTTCCTCAGGAGGTTAGCATCTAATGGTTAATTTATATTGATTTCAGGTCAGATGAAGATTCAGATAATAAGAATAAAGAAGTTGAAGAGCAACAAGCAGTAAGTAGTGTTTCTGTAACAATCAGTAACTTATTTAGGTGGTTGATTTTAATGTGTGAATCAATCGATTTTTTTTTTCATACAAGAATTAATCAATATCTATAAAGCTGAAATGCGAAAAAGTTGTTAGATTTCTTGGTTATTTGTCTCATTTTGGCATGGGAACGGTTTAAGGGGCAGTAGATGGGGTCGGATTGGCACCAAAAATTTACACTGGGGTGGGCAATGGTGTGAAGAGGGTTGCAAGTTGCTCAGGGCTACCATTTGGTTGCCATGGTGAGGAATATGGGAAAAATTGAGTTTTATAGGATTGAGAGGTTGCGCTGTTTGAATAATGGTGGCTTTTCGTGTTGCTGCAGGGGCTAGAGGCGGTTATCTTTAATTGTGGGTGTAAAAACTTGTGGGATTTTGGAAATGGGGGGGTAAAGAAGAGAGCAAGGCAAAGAAGACGAACAAAAGAAGAAAGGGAAAAGGAGACAACGTGCACAAAACAACACCACCACCAAAACCCGAGCAAAACATGGATCAAAACAGCTTGTTGGTCTTAGAATGGGAATTAATTAGATTTAATTAATTTAATTTAGATTTAATTAGTTTAAGTGTTCTTTTATCTGTTATCTTTTACTGGTTTCAGTCAGTGGGCTGGAGCCATGCTGTAGCACCACCTTCAACAGTTTGGTCAACGTTTGATACTTATTCTGTTCGTGTCTGTTTGCTGAACCACTAAGTCATGGTGACATGAACATACTTTCTAGCGATAGTGAGGGTCAAACCCAAAAAAGAAACAGAACCATCCAGTCCAGACTGTAAGTCGCTTGGCATCTGGAAGGGCATCCAGCTATAAAAATCTTGCCAAAACTAACTTTGCATGTGCTGGTGCCACGTACAAAGCACTGAGTCCACTCTGCAGAATGTTTGGTGTTAGGAAGGGCATCCAGCTGTAAAATCCTTGCCAAGACAGACACAGTAGCCTTGGGTAGATTTTCTATATATACATGCATATATACATGTGTATATATACATGTATATATGTATGTATTTTTGTGTGTGTGTATATATACAGTTGCCGCCAAAATGTTCAGAACGGCATTGTTTTCGTCAGAAAAGTAGGTATAATTTTTTTATCAAAGTTGTTTTATATTCCATAATTTTCACAGACAATAAATACGATATTATTTGTTATTGCGGTTATTTTCAAAAGTCTTTGAAAACTACTGCAGTGAATTATTTATGCGGTATTTATTTCCGGTAATCTAGCGCGCCTAAATGAAGACTTTTGAAAATAACCACAAATGTAATAGTGTAATAGGTAGAACTACATTCATTTTCGACCTCGTGTTGATATCTGGCGTGAAGTTCTGCAAATTATATTCTGCATAGACGATCATACTGACGATCTACAGATAAATTGTGTAAGTAAAATTACGTAATTTGTTGAGAGTGATACAATTGTTTATGATTAACCTATATTTTTTTTTACTTTTCATTTATCTTGCTGACTTACGTTTCTGATGTGCTAAATTTTCTGGAGAACAATTTTTAGTGGTTGAGACCATAGCGGATCTTCTTCTAGAATAAGGGTTTCCACATAGTGGTTAAAAAAATTCCCTCTTATATTTATGTATGAAATACTATTTACTGAATCTCAGTTTTATTTATATGCTAGACCACTGGAGTTAAAATTGATGTTATCAAATTAATATCCAATTTTTCACCCTCATTTTGATTTTAATTTTATATATATGTATATATATATATATATATATATATATATATATATATATATATATGACCTTCGAACATTGGGCCTCACAGAGGCAATGACAGGAGACTGGGACCTTTGGAGATATGCTGTGATTGAGAAGACCCGGCAACTAAAGTGAAATTGCAGCCATGCATGTTCAGCCCTGTTAAGAATACCCCTGCTGATGCGTCGGGTGATATGATATGATATGCTTGAGAAGACCTGTTGAGTCAAGTAAAAGCAATTTCACAGCAGGGGCCGGTGCCGCTGACTGGCTCCCGTGCTGGTGGCATGTAAAAAGCACCATCCGAACATTGTCGATGCCAGGTCTGCCTGACTGGCTCATGTGCCTGTGGCACATAAAAAGCACCAACAGATCGTGACCAATGCCAGTACCCCCCGACTAGCTCCTGTACCGGTGGCACATAAAAAGCACCTACTATACTCTCTATGAGACAATAGTATAAGACAATAATATAAGACAATACTATGAGACAGTAGTATAAAAACAATTGTATGAGACAACAGTATAAGACAATACTATGAGATAATAGTATAAGACAATACTATGAGACAATAGTATAAAAACAATTGTATGAGACAACAGCATAAGACAATACTATAAGACAATAGTATAAGACAATACTATGAGACAATAATATATGACAATAAAATAAGTCAGTATAAGACAAGTTATGAGACATTTGTACAAGTATTCCATCTGTTGTTTATAGGAAACCTTCACGGAACCGGAAGAGTTGACAGAAGATGAAGAATGTATTAGACACTTTCTCGAGGCTAACACCCCTTTATCTAGTGACTTACTGTCGACAATTATATCACCTTGGTGGTTTGAAGAACCATACAGGTTTGTGTAAATAATTCTACTACTGATGTTATCTTTTAAGATTGGTCTTATATATATGATGGTTAGGACTAGAGTTAGGATTAGAGTTAAGGTTGCATAAGATCCACAATAACTATTCTGGTTCTTCTTATTTCTTAGAAAATGGAATAACTGTTTCACTGAATGTTAACTGCCTCGAAACATCTTGGTGAAGTTGTTGAGTAGCCATGGTTTGTCTTACTGGAAGTGAATTGTACCATTGAAAGTCATCATTATCATCATCATCATCATCGTCATCATCATTGTTGGTGGCGGTGTTGGTGGTGGCGGCATCATCATTGTCATCTTTTCACATCTAAGTACTTGACTTCGGTCCATCATTGTAAATATGCCAAGCTCTAGCCAGGGACCATATCTTATTATATTCCATCATGCAATGGTTATTTCTGTGGAGTGCAGTCCAGGCATTAGTCAACTGCCGCAGAAGACACTACCTGTGTCACTGTGAAGCGAGCTTTCCAACCACACAGCCATTGTTGTGGCTGTGGTAATAATGAGTAAGGATAGTTGTTAGATAAAATTATCAGGTTGCTAGTGTGGTATGCTAATGGTCATGTAGCCTAGTGGTTGAGGTGTTGCACTCATCATCACTAGATCATGGTTTCAATTCCCAGATTGGCAGTGTGTTGTGTTCTTTAGCAAAACACTTACCATAAATCCTCGAGTATAATCCGCATTTTTTTCCCAAAATTTAAAGGTCAAAATCCCTAGTGCATACTGTATACGAGGTTAAAAATGAAAAATATTTCTTAAGCAATGTCCAAGTCTCTATTTGCTGTCCGGCAATGTTTATTCAGACGCATTTTGTGATGTCGGGCACGAAAATACCTTAAGCTAAGCCTGAAAGCAATGAAGTCATAAAAGAATCATCCATAACTTGCAGTAAGCAACATTTATTAAAATAAAAGTATTCAGAACACAGAATAACATGTAACAAAAACAATTTGCAAACATATTTACATTCCCATATACCAGTTAAGAACATCACCATTATTGTATTACGTATGCACAGAAGTGTTTGTTTGACTAGGTGCTGCTGGCTTAATTACGCATGACTCGTTAGAGAAGGGGTGCATATTATACACAATGTTTAGGTTTTTCAGAGGTACAACCCCCTAAAAATCCCCTACGTATTATGCTCAAGGGCGGACTATACTTGAGGATTTACAGTAATTTCACATTGCTCCAGTCAAACCAGCTGTAAGATTTTGTCGATGTGATTGTTTATTATGTGGAATGACATGATAGGGTAGGTGAGAGAGCCTGGATCTAGTCAGTTTGAAGATAAGACAGGTAGACTGCTTGAGCCAGATATGGGTGGTTTAAATGCTTAATCCAGTTCAACCAGCTGCAAATGGGTAACCTTGCAATGGACTATTATTCTGCTCAGGAAGGATATTTGCTTGCCTGACCAGTCGGGTGACATTGCTCAAAAGCTACAATGATGGAAAGAAATGCATGGTGACCAGCAACAAATAATAACAAGTGATAAGTTGGTTGGCCTGGTGGGCGGCGAGCTGGCAGAAACATTAGCACGCCGGGCAAAATGCTTAGCGGTATTTCGTCTGTCTTAACGCTCTGAGTTCAAATTCCGCCGAGGTCGACTTTGCCTTTCATCCTCTCGGGGTCGATAAATTAAGTACCAGTTACGTACTGGGGTCGATGTAATCGACTTAATACCTATGTCTGTCCTTGTTTGTCCCCTCTGTGTTTAGCCCCTTGTGGGTAATAAAGAAATAGGTATTATATTTATATTAAACCTTTTAGCATTCAGATTATTCTGTCGAATGTAATGCTTATTTATCCACATTGTTTTGAATTATTCATGCATTATCTCGTAGCTTCAAAAATTTTGTTGATGTGATTGTTTATTATGTAGAATGACATCATGGGGTAGGTGAGAGAGGCTACTCTTCTCCTCTGGAAGCCATCTACTTGCAATACCAGAGGGCGCACACTCTCCTACTCTGATGTAATCTCCAGGGATACAGGCATCCAGCAACAGGACCTCCGTAATGCCATGATGGACCGTGAAGTCTGGCGTAGCATGGTAAATTCCATTGTCTCGACCATGGTCGAACAATGATGATGATGATGATGATGAGAGAGGCTGGAGCTGGTCAGTTTGAACATAGGACAGGTAGACTATTTGGGCTGGATATGACTGGTTTAAATACTAAAGGGTTAAATTATATTTTAAAACAAAATACTTATTAATTCTTCATAGCAACAATTTTAAAACTATACATATGATATTTCTTGTGTTTTAGATCAGTTGGGTTCGTATTAGAAGGTTATCCAAGTATGGTAGATGATGTCAGTTTAACAGCAAATAGTGGATGTTTCCCAGAAGTTGCCATCATCTTAAACATTGAAGCAGAGGATGTTATTAACAGATTGTTGCCAGCCAGACTAAATTCTTGGAAAACTAAAAGGGATGCGAAACTTGAAAAAGTAGAGAAGAAAAAGGATCAAATAATGCAGGAAAGAGTGAGTAAACATTTCAGAGATTATTATCATTGATTTCATTTTTAAAGCATTATTGTTAGTTCGTTAGTTCAGAAATTCTGTTAATTTTTTTTTGCTTATTCTCTCCTTATTGGGCAATCTCACTAATGCCAATGGCAGGAAGAAGAGCACTCACTACGCACCGTAAAGTGGTTGACATTAGGAAGGGCATCCAGCCTTAGAAGTCATGCCAAAGCTGACGCTGGAGCTCAATGTAGCCCTATGGCTCGCCAAATCCTGCCAAATCATTCAACCCATCTCAGCATGGAAAACAGTTGTTAAATGATGATGATAACAATGATGATGACAAAGATGATGATGATGAGGAGGAGGATGGTGATGATTATATTGATGAGGATGAAGACGACAGGAGTTTAATATCTTTGGAGGGTCATTATGCCAATAATGTACACCAGCACTGGATTCTGTTTCACTTCTTTATTAATTGTCAATTGGTTAGCTGTTAAACCAATTAACTCATCAATCATCTGATTAATCATCATCATCATTTAACGTTCATTTTTCCACGATGGCATGGGTTGAATGGTTTAACTGAACACTGGTAAGCTGGAGAGCTGCACCAGTTACCAATCTGATCTGGCATGGTTTCCACAGCTGGATGCTCTTCCTAACGCCAACCACTCCAAGAGTGTAGTGGATGCTTTTTACGTGCCAGTTATATAACTCTGACATTGGCCCTGACTATGATCTCAGTTGCCTTGATGAGTGTTTTTCTCAAGCACAGCATATTGCCAAAGGTCTTAGTCACTTATCACTGTCTTCACGAGGACCAATATTTGAATGGTGCTTTGTACATGGCACCGGTATGGGTGCCAGTTATGCGACACTGGCATTGACTACAACTATGATTTCACTTGGCTTGACAGATCAAACAGTGCATTTTATGTGCCATTTATGCAACACTGACATCGACCATGACTACAATTTCATTTGGTTTGACTGGTCGAATGGTGTTTTTTAGGTGTCACTGGCACAGGTGCCACTTACATAACACTAGTATCACCCATGACTATGATTCCACTTGGCTTGACTGGTCTTCTCAAGCATGGCATATCACCAAATGTCTCAGTCACTTGTCATTGCCTCCCAATCAGTTATGGTGACGAGCTGGCAGAAACGGTAGCACATCAGGCAAAATGCCTAGCGGTATTTCGTCTGTCGTTACGTTCTGTGTTCAAATTCCGCTGAGGTCGACTTTGCCTTTCATCCTTTCAGGGTCAATTAAATAAGTACCAGTTACACACTGGGCTTGATGTAATCAATCCCTTTGTCTGTCCTTGTTTGTCCCCTCTATGTTTAGCCCCCTGTGTGCAATAAAGAAATAAATCAGTTATGTTTGTCAGGGGTCATTTTATCACCAATTGTGCTGATGAGGTGTACAGGTGGCTCCTCAAAGTATAAGTAAAAGTGAGTGGAGACAGAGGGACTAGCAGTATTTGGGTGGGGGGTGGGGTGGGATAAATGCAAAGAGAATAGAAGGGGGCAAGAGATGGAGAAATGCACCGGCATCTAACCCCTATTTTATAATCTCAACAGCTTATACCTTGTTATATAATCTCTCATCACTTAATACCCAGTTATAATTTTAATTCACCTCTTTATTTCCCCCAACAAATAATATGGTTATCTCCGATCATTGCTTATTTTTATTCAAAATATTTTATTTTATCCGTTCTCCGTTTCAAGAGTGAAAACATTGAAAAAAGACGTATGGAAATATTAAATGAACTCACCGAAAAACAAAAAGCAGCAGAAGAGGTATTTACTTAATTATATTCTAATAATTAATTAATAATTTAAGGCAGTGAGCTGGCAGAATCGTTAAGCCGTTAGCATACTGGACAAAATGTTTAGTGGCATTTCAACTGTCTTTACGTTCTGAGTTCAAACTCCGCTGAAGTTGACTTTGCCTTCCATCCTTTCAGAATTGATAAAGTAAGTACCAGCTAAGTGCTGGGGTCGATATAATCGACTTTCCCCTCCCCCTGAAATTGCTCGCCTTGTGCCAAAGTTTGAAATCAATAATTAATTGATAGTTAAATTATTGGGTTGTCCAGAAAGTTTGTGCCGATTTATAGTAGCTTACATTTTGACTTATTTTAGAACATGGTTGAGTCCACAAAATAGGATTTGACTACACCTCCATTTAGAGCACAGTTAAAGCTATCTTTTTGTGGAAGAAGGTTTATGTTCCTATAACCTGTATTAATTCTGTAACCCTTTAAAATGGAAAATAAGAAAGTTCATTTTCGGCACTTCATGCTTTTCTTTTTCTGTAAAGGGAAAAATGCCTCACAAGCAACCAAAGAAATATGCACAGTTTACGGTGAGGTTTCTTTATCCGAAAGAACTGTACAAAAGTTGTTCACAAGGTTCTGAGATGGAGATTGTAGGCTTATTGATAAAGAGCGATCAGGCAGACCATCCACTACAGATGATGACCCAATCAAGTCATTAATTGAGAACAACCCACACTGCACAACCCAAGAATTGGCAGAAAGCCTCAACCTATCAAAATCTGTCATTCATGAGTACCTGGTAAAGCTTGGGTACATAAATCGCTATGATGTTTGGGTACCACATGAGTTGAGTGAGAAGAACCTTTTGGATCGCATTTCCATCTGTGATTCGCTTTATAAACGGAATGAAAATGCACCTTTTTTAAAGTAAATTGTGACAGGTGATGAGAAATGGATTATCTACCGAAATGTTCAGAGAAAGTGATCTTAGAGTAAGCGACATGAGCCACCCTTAGCCACCCCAAAAACAGGTCTTCACCTTTAAAAAATCTTGCTTTGGAGGAGGAGGAGGAGGAGGACAATGATGATGATGTGGTAATGACTGATGATGATGATTACTACTACTGCTACTCTTGATGCTGCTGCTGCTACTACTACTACTACTACTATTACTACCTTAGGAAAGAATTACAGTTGTAATGATGTAATTTTTCCTTCTTGTAACTAAGCTGCATTTTTATTTTTTGTAAAATTTTCATATCATTTAAAGGAAGGAAAAGAAGAGGATCCTGATGAAGAAATGGACATTGAATCAACACTGTTGGAAGAATTTCCGGTAATTATAAGTTATGTCTTCAACTTAAGCTTAACAATAGATTTTAGAACATTGAGTAAGTTTCTCAATAAACTTTGGAAACATATTGTGGTGTTTTACAATTTAGAAATAAAAAAGTGAGTATTTTTTTTGGCCATTTATAATCCTATTTTACTTTATAGAACTGGGTTAATCCTCTGACCACCTTTTAGAACTGAGATAATCCTCAGTTCATTTTATAGAATTGGAATAATCCTCAGTCTATTTTATTGAAGTGAGATAATCCTCAGTTCATTTTATAGAACTGGGATAATCCTCTGCCAATTTTATGGAACTGGGATAATCTCCTCTTCATTTTATAGAACTGGGATACTATAATGTATAGAATCCTGTTTTAAATAAAGTTTTACAAAGAATATTTATTGAAAGATAGTCTTTGAATAGTTTTCTCTTTTGATATAATTTCTTCGTAAAACTACGTACCTATGGATTCTGTCTTGCAGTTGCCTGAAGATGACAGAAGGGATGAATTTGAAACTGAAGATGATGCCAGAGCTAGATTTTCTAAAGATATTTCAACGTTATATGAGGCAGAAAATTCAGAAATAGAAAAAGTTCGGGTTAGTTACTATGATTTTCCTTTGCTTTTTTTCTTTACAACATCAAGGGGTAATAACAGATGTAGACAAAAGCAAGAGAAGGTGATGTTCAATAAGAGACAAACACTCTCATTCCTATATACACACACACACATAAATCCCGTCTTCTATCACCACCCCTTGTTTGATGTAAATCACTGTCTTTCAGACCTTTTTATTAATTACTAGCATTATGACCCGGCAACGACGGGTCATAGTGCTAGTGCATGTATATATGTGTATATATAAGTGTACATATTACATGTACATCTATATATATACATCTACACATAAAATACAAAATACAAAGTTATATCTTGATATCGCCAGTGATAACAATACTCAAAATATATAACAGACTGGAATTGTAGGCCCGTCTCTTACAATTTCGATCAATTGGATCTTGTCCTCCCTCTTGTATAGAAGTGTGGCTACAATCCAGCCTACCTCAACTTCTGGGGGGGGGAGAGACATTTTAAATTTTTATCCGGTACATCCTACGTCCCAGATATAAAGGTAAAAATAAAATATTTCCACTTTGCAAGTTCGAGTCGAGTACTCCCTTGCACGTTCCGTTGACTCGAACCTTGCTTCTATTGTGGCGAATTTACCGCCTCTGGTTAGATATCTTTCATAGTCGCACCAAGACACTTTTCGAAGGTGCTTTCCTCCAGGTGTTCAAATCTTTTTTTTCTACATTGTATACTTTATAGACAATAGTCTTTTCTTTAATTTAATTTTTTATTATCCAACTGGACTATTCCATTTCTGCACGCTAATTTTATTTTTAACTTATTCCCATTCATGTGAAACCACTTATTCAAGTTCAAATCATTGATGCAATTTTATACCAATTGCTATTTTTACTTTTGTTATGTTACGATTATATTATACTTTAGTTTGATTTTAATTATTACTTACTACATATAATTCAATTGTTATTATTATTTTTATTGTTAAAGTAAAAGTATCTGACATAAAATAACATGTAATACTGAAATAGTGGAGAAGATATATTACTATGGGCTCGTTCTAGGCAAGAAGTTGAACATTTTTTTTGCCCATGAAACTACATGGACCCTAAGTAAGGCATGTGTAAAATTTGAATGGAATTGGTTGTGTAGTTCTCAAGTTTTAGGGAAACACACAGACAGACAGACAGACAGACAGACACACATCTCAGTTTTATATATAGAGAGATTCTCTAATGATTCTCCCAGCTCATCGCCTTAGAAATAATAATAATAATAATAATAATAATAATAATAATCCTGATGCAGTACCAGGCAGTGGCTCTCATGGCTTCTGATCTTAACTGATTGAAAGTGTTATCATGTACATTGTTTTGTCTTGGTATAAAAGATGGGCTACAGCAAATATTCTGCTCAATACCACAGATTTGCTTGTCAGTTGTTTGACCATAACCAGTTGAGCATGTCCCTTAGTGGCTGACGATATGTGCATCTCTGATCACGAGCAGAAGTAGTGGGGGAGCATCATAGCCATGTGTTGAGAGGGATTCTTTGGGGTTTGAATAATTCACCTCTGGAAACATGGGTGGTTCTTTCAACATCCTTAAACAACCCTTATTCAGGGACCTTTTGAGCAGGATGGGCTACTCAACCTGAAGAAAATTCTAACTGGGCCCCACCTGCAAGGTCATGCGCTGTTTATCTTGATATGAGATCACCATGTCGCGCACATATGGTTGTGATGCATGTGCCTGGTGTACCTTTATCAGACGGGTAGTCATGATGGGTATATTGGGTTTCGTATATTTTACCCCAGTGTCACTTTGATGACATGCACTGCTCTCTCACTCAATAATAATAATAATAATAATAATATTTTTGGGTGGGGGTTATTAATGTGCTTGATTCAGTTATAAAGACTATAAAATGTCTCCTTGTTGCCCTGCCACCAATTTTTGCTTTTGTCCCATCTCCCAACCATCAATGTTTTATTCTTTGTTTATATACCATTAAAAATTTTGCTGTAACTTTTGTGATTGATGTTATTTTTGTTTGTTGATGTTTTACTTAAATGGTGGTCAATCACAGTTTTGTTCTTTCACATCCACAAATTCAAACAGTTTGTTAATACCATTGTATATCATTGTCTTATTCTTTTATATTTAACAAACAAGTCAGTAGCAGGGGAGGGTGCACTGAATGTGTAGCTGCTAGAATAAGAATAGCCTGGGCAAAGTTCAGAGAGCTCTTACCTCTGCTGGTGACAAAGGGCTTCTTGCTCAAAGTAAAAGATGGACTGTATGACACATGTGTATGAACAGCCATGCTACATGGCAGTGAAACATGGGCCGTGACTGCTGAGGACATGCGTAAGCTCGCAAGGAATGAAGCCAGTATGCTCCGATAGATGTGTAATGTCAGTGTGCATACTCGACAGAGTGTAAGTACCTTGAGAGAAAAGTTGGACCTAAGAAGCATCAGATGTGGTGTGCAAGAGACACGACTGCGCTGGTATGGTCATGTGGTGCGAATGGATGAGGATAGCTGTGTGAAAAAGTGTTACACCTTAGCAGTTGAAGGAACCTGTGGAAGAGGTAGATCCAGGAAGACCTGGGATGAGGTGGTGAAGCATGACCTTCGAACATTAGGCCTCACCAAGGCAATGACTAGTGACTCAGACCTTTGGAAATATGCTGTGCTTGAGAAGACCCAGCCAGCCAAGTGAGACCATAACCACGTGGCCTATGCCAGGGGTGTAACCAGCCCACTTATGCACATCTTTCCTTCATTGGACACTAAACTCTGATTGTGAAGACCTGTTGAGGCAAGTGAAATCAAAATCGAAATCAAATTAGATGACTGGCTTCCATGCTAGTGGAGTGCTAAGAGCACTATCCGAGCGGGATCGTTGCCAGAGCAGCTAACTGGCTTCCGTGCTGGTGGCATGTAAAAAGCACCATTCGAGCATGATCATTACCAGCGTTGCCTTACTGGCACTTTTGCTGGTGGCACGTGAGAAAACATTCAAGTGAGATCGTTGCCAGTGCCGCTGGAGTGCAGGTGGCAAGTAAAAAACACCATTTGAGCGCTGCCGTTGCCAGTACTGCCAGAATGGCCCTCATGCCGGTGTTACATAAAAGCACCCACTACACTCTCAGAGTGGTTGGCATTAGGAAGTGCATCCAGCTGTAGAAACTCTGCCAGATCAGATTGGAGCCTGGTGCATTCCTCAGTCAAATCGTCCAACCCATGCTAGCATGGAAAGTGGACGTTAAACGATGACGACGATGAAGCCACTGCCGCTGCCTACGAAACATCTTTACTTATGTGTTTCAAAATATCATCTCCCTTAAAATAACTGCTACCAGGACTCCACTTGTTCTAATTTGTCTTTGAATGCAAACAGATGGCAATAGCCAAGACATTATGTGTCTGAAAAATTCTCTCTATCAACATATAATGAAGGACAAACAACTATGGTATATCTTCTTTAAGCTATATATAAAAATATCAACTAGGAACAGGAGTGTATTGGTGTAGTATTTATTTCATTTTGTTCTGTTATACACTGTGAGGGCAAATGCAATCAGCCATCTAAAGACTCTGACCAGAAGTCCCGCCTAACTGGAAATCCCTTCACTGCAGACCAGCTCACTAGCTAGCCTGTAGGGAAGTTCCTGACTACAGTTTGTCTGTTATCAATTCTTGGGTAGTGGCCTACAATGGTTTAGCAGCTGAAATATATTATCTACATCTGGAATGATGCCACCAACATGAACTTTTGAAATGTGTTTGTAGTCAAGACTATTATAGTAATTTCATTTATGAACTTTTTTCACAAGTTAGAAATTCTCTGAAAGATATCTGCGATACATATTTTGTTCTAAAAGATTTTCTGTATAATTGCAGATTGGTTTGGAGGATCAGCTAATTCCAACCATTATTATCGATGCCAATCAAAGACAGCATATTGTAAATTATATTTTGATGCGATCCTTGAAACCCTATGTTACATATCGACAGAGTCTGTTTGAAAGAGTGTATCCCGTGAATGAATCAACAGCAAAGTCTCTTCTCCACTCAGGATATAAGCTGCTAAGTCATTTGGGATATTGGTGTCCTGTTATGGTAATTCTCACCCTCATGTCACTTGCATATTAATTGTTCTTTATGTACGGACATCTAGTATCATGTAATTGTTTCTGATGTGTTTATGAAACTACTGATATTTTTCATTTTGCAGCAATTTACATTTTATTTGATAATCATTGCCATTTTAATGTCCAGTTCACCATACTTTCATTGGTCAGACAGAATTTGTTCAAGTAGTGGAGGCACATGGCCTACTGGTTAGAGCAGTGGACTCGCGGTCGAGGGATCGCTGGTTCGAATCTCAGACCGGGTGATGTGTGTGTGTTTATGAGCAAAACGCCTAAACTCCTTGCGGCTCCGGCAGAAGGTAATGGCAAACTTCTGCTGACTCTTTCGCCACAACTTTCTCTCACCCTTTCCTCCTGCATCTTGCAGCTCACCTGCGACGGACCAGCGTCCCGTCCAAGTGCGGAACCTATACGCCAAGGAAACCGGGAAACCAGCCCTTATGAGCCAGGCATGGCTCGAGAAGGAACAAACAACAACAATTTGTTCAAGTAGATTTTCTGTGACTGGATACCCTTCCTGTTGCCAACCCTTCCTTGATTCCAAGCAAAGTATTTTTTACCTCTGGCCAAATATATTTGCATGAAAGATTGAAAACAAACAACATTACTTGTATGATGGTGATCCTCATTTATAACCATCGTGTAAGATCATGTGAAGGTCTGGCTCTCCATCAGTTACGATGACAAGCGTTCCAGTTGATACAATCAACGGAAACAGCCTGCTCATGAAATTAACATGCAAGTGGCTGAACGTACCACAGACGCATGTAGCCTTAACATAGTTCTCAGGGAAATTCAGTATGACACAGAGTGTGACAAGGTTGGCCCTTTGAATTACAGGTACAACTCGTTTTTGCCAGTTGAGTGGACTGGAGCAAACATGAAGTGAAGTGTCTTGCTCAAGGACACAGCTCTTCACCAGGAATTGAACTTACAACCTTTTCTATTGTGAGCTGTATTTCTTAAGCACTAAGCCACACACACACACACACACACACACACACACACATGCACACACACACACACACACACACACACACACACACACACACGCACGCGCGCACACATGCATATGCATATATGGCTTTCAGTTTCTATCTACTAAATCTACTCACAAGGTGTCAAGCAGTGAGACTGAACCCAAAGCCATGTGATTGAGAAGTGACTATCTTAACCACAGAGCCACGTCTGCGTCTTAAATTCTGAACTCAGGAGTTCAGAGTTCAAGTCATATCGAGCCTCTTACTTCTTCTGAGTCCAATAACATAAAAGGGACATATCAAGGTAAGTGGTCTAGCTTGAGAGGGAAATCGATCACGTTTACCTGTCATCAGCTTGCTTTGCAAACATGGTTTTGGCATCAGTCTCAGTGCATGGCATCATGGGCAAAATGACCTGTGGATGGAAACTGTGTGGAAGCCCATATATATGTGTGTGTGTGTATGTATTATATGTTCCAAAAACTATATACAAGTACAAACAAATGGGAAAGACACACATGGAATGTCACTAAATCCTCTTCAGTTATTGTCCAAAGGATCATAGCAATTCCATGCCTTCATCCTTTGGATGATAACTGAAGAGGATTTTGCATTCTATGTGTGTATTTTCCATTTGTTCCGTTTGTTTGTACTTGTATGTATATCTTTGAACATATTCAAAGTAACACCACACACTTTCTTATTTTATATATAGGCGCAGGAGTGGCTGTGTCGTAAGTAGCTTGCTTACCAACCACATGGTTCCGGGTTCATTCCCACTGCGTAGCATCTTGGGCAAGTGTCTTCTACTATAGCCTCGGGCCGACCAAAGCCTTGTGAGTGGATTTGGTAGACAGAAACTGAAAGAAGCCTGTCGTATATATGTATGTGTATGTGTGTGTGTATGTATTATATGTTCCAAAAACTATATACAAGTACAAACAAATGGGAAAGACACACATGGAATGTCACTAAATCCTCTTCAGTTATTGTCCAAAGGATCATAGCAATTCCATGCCTTCATCCTTTGGATGATAACTGAAGAGGATTTTGCATTCTATGTGTGTATTTTCCATTTGTTCCGTTTGTTTGTACTTGTATGTATATCTTTGAACATATTCAAAGTAACACCACACACTTTCTTATTTTATATATAGGCGCAGGAGTGGCTGTGTCGTAAGTAGCTTGCTTACCAACCACATGGTTCCGGGTTCATTCCCACTGCGTAGCATCTTGGGCAAGTGTCTTCTACTATAGCCTCGGGCCGACCAAAGCCTTGTGAGTGGATTTGGTAGACAGAAACTGAAAGAAGCCTGTCGTATATATGTATGTGTATGTGTGTGTGTGTATGTATGTATGTGTGTGTATATGTTTGTGTGTCTGTGTTTGTCCCCCCTAACATCGCTTGACAACCAATGGTGGTGTGTTTACATCCCCGTAACTTAGCTGTTCAGCAAAAGAGACCGATAGAACAAGTACTAGGCTTACAAAGAATAAGTCCTGGGGTTGATTTGATCGACTAAAGGCAGTGCTCCAGCATGGCCACAGTCAAATGACTGAAACAAGTAAAAGAGAGTAAAAGAGAATAATGTGTGTGTGTGTGTGTGTGTGTATGTGTAAGAGAATTTTTTCTCCATAGTATTTGCTTTGAATTTGTCTTTTAGAAGTTGAAATTTGTCAAAAGCATAAATTAACTATTCTGAAGTTCACTTAAGTGTAAACACCGCTTGGGGCTGATACTACTTAATTTCTTCCAACCTGGCAATCTAATTGTGCATTTTAGTCAAAGTTGTTGACTGCATTTTAGTTAAAGCTATGTCTTTGATTAGGTCTGTCCAGAGTTACCTCTCCAGTGTTTCACATTGATAATGGCTAAAGAGCTAGAAACACAGCATCTGGAAATCTGACAGGGAGCAACACTGAACAGATGTGCTTTTGCACTTTTTGCCATAAGAGAGAATTTGTTCTCTGTGGTAACTACAGTGAATTTGCCTTTAAAAATTGAAATATGTCACAAATATATTTTAACTAACCTAAAGTTCACACACCCACCCCACCCACTGCTTGACAACCAGTGTTAGTTTGTTTACATCCCCATAACTTAGCTCAGTAAAAGAGAATGATAGAATAAGTGCCAAACTTTAAAAAAATAATTACTGGAGTCAATTTATTCAACTAAAACACCTTCAAGGTGGTGCCCCAGCATGGCCACAGACCAATGGCTGAAACAAGTAAACAATAAAAGATATAAATGAATTTTAACATTTTAATCCAAGATATGAGGCAGCTAGCTAGCAGAATTGTTTGCCCACTAAACACAATATATAGTGAAATTTTGCCCAGCTTTCAGGTTCTGGGTTCAAATTCCACAGAGGTCGAGTTTGCCTTTCATTCTTTCGGGGGTCAATAAAATAAGCACAAGGTGAGCACTGGGGCCGATGTAACCTATTTCTTTACTACCCACAAGGGGCTAAACACAGAGATGACAAACAAGGACAGACAAACGGATTAAGTCGATTACATCAATCCCAGTGTGCAACTGGTACTTAATTTATCGACCCCGAAAGGATGAAAGGCAAAGTTGACCTCGGCGGAATTTGAACTCAGAACGTAACGGCAGACGAAATACGGCCACGCATTTCGCCCGGCGTGCTAACGTTTCTGCCAGCTCGCCGATGTAACCAACTTATTCCCTCCCCCAACCTTGATGGCCTAGTGCCAAAATCTGAAATCAATATGAAGGTGCCAAGCTGGCAGAATATTTAGCAGATCGAACAAAATGCTTAGCGGCGTTTTGTCTGTTTTTACGTTGTGAGTTCAAATTCCACCGAGAAAATGACTGTGCCTTTCATCCTTTCGGGGTCGATTAAATAAGTACCAGTTATGCACTGGGGTCAATGTGATTAACTTAACCCCTGTGCCTAGTGCCAAAATTTGAAATCATTATGAAAGCAGTGAGCTGGCAGAAGCATTAGCTTAGCAGCATGCTGTCCATCTTTACGTTCAGAGCTCAAATTCCACTGAGGTCAACTTTGCCTTTCATCTTTTTTGAGGTCAATAAGATAACTCCCTATTTCTTTACTACCCACAAGGGGCTAAACATCATCATCATCATCATCATCATTTAGCGTCCGTTTTCCATGCTAGCATGGGTTGGACGGTTCAACTGGGGTCTGTGAAGCCGCAAGACTTCATCAAGCCCAGTCAGATCTGGCAGTGTTTCTACGGCTGGATGCCCTTCCTAACGCCAAAAACACAGAGAGGAAAACAAGGACAGACACACGAATTAAGTCGATTACATCAACGCCAGTGCGTGACTGGTACTTATTTAATCGACCCCGAAAGGATGAAAGGCAAAGTCAACCTCGGCGGAATTTGAACTCAGAACGTAACTGCAGACGAAATACGGCTACACATTTCACCCGGCGTGCTAACGTTTCTGCCAGCTCGCCACCTTATGGGGTCTATAAGATAACTACCATTTGAGCGCTGGGGCCGATGTAATCAACTTTTCCCCTCCCCCAAGCTTGCTGGCCTTGTGCCAAAATTCGAAACCAGTATTTTTGTCTAAAATACTATTTATTGAATGAAAAGCAATTAAAAGACTTAATTGAAATAAGAGTGGCTATAGATGCAGGAGTGGCCGTGTGGTAAGAAGCTTGCTTCCCAGCCAGATTCAGTCCCACTGCATGGCACCTTGGGCAAGTGTCATCTACTATAGCCTCAGGCCGACCAAAGCCTTGTGATGGAAACTGAAAGAAGCCCGTTGTATATGTATATGTGTATGTATGTGTCTTTGTGTGTGTGTTTGTCCCCCACCATTGCTTGACAACTGATATTGGTGTGTTTATGTCCCCATAACTTAGTAGTTCGGCAAAAGAGACCGATAGAATGGGTACCAGGCTTACAAAGAATAAGTCAAGGAGTCGATTTCTTTGACTTAGAGGCGGTGCTCCAGCATGACCCCAGTCAAATGACTGAAACAAGTAAAAAACAAAAGAATATAAGAAAAGTTATACTTAATTATATTGTTGCTAATAATTATTTTTTGATTTAATTTCAAGCTCAAAGAAGGTAATCCCATGCTACCTTACCATGGACCAAACCAAAAAAGAGTGGGCTGTATATATCGTCAGTATATCTACTTCTTGAGCTCAGTCCAAGCACGGGAGGAATTTAGTAAGAACCCATTGTATTACTTAGAAGGTTTATCACCTAAACTTGTAGTTCCAGTCAAGCTCAGCATCATCGGACCACCAAAGTCTGGAAAAACTTATTGTAAGTTTGAATGTTCAATCTTTATAACTTTAACCCCTTGCAGACGGATTTATTACTGACAGTCTGTGTTGTGCACCGGTATTAGGCCGTTCAGTAACTACGTAATTTTTCATACATGGAATTTTACAGTGTATTTAGAGATTTTTCACAGCGTGGTATACTTGAAAATGCAGTGCCGCGCAGAGCGAGACATTGCACCGCGCATGCACAGTGTTTCAATGCGGTTAGTACTGCTTCCTATCTGCAAGGAGTTAACATTTATTGCTATTTCCATAATCATTTGTACACACACACACACACACCCATTTACAAACACACACACACACACACACACACCTGTACACTCATACACACATATGAACACACACGCACGCACACACACACATATACTCACACACACATACACCCCACGCACACATACACACACATGTTCACACACACATGTGCGCGTACATGTGCATACACACACACACGCACACACCCATTTACACACACACACACTCACATATACACACCTGTACACTCATGCACACATATGAACACACATGCACATACACATATACTCACACACACATGCACACCACGCACACATACACACACATGTTCACACACACATGTACGCGTGCACGTGCATACACACAGACACACACAAGTGTAGTCATGGTTTGGTTGAGTAGTTTGAGGTGGTTTCATGGCAAAGAATTCATCAAGGTATCTTTTTTACGTCATCCGAGGAATTGAAATTTTTGCCATTAAGACTATTCTGCAGAGACCTGAATAAATGGAAATCCAAAGGAGCAATATCTGGTGAATATGGAGGGTAGGGTAACACATCCCAGCCGATCATGAGGTTTCGAGTTCAGCAAAACAAACCAATGAAATCAGTTTCAGGCTTTAAAGAAATAAGAACTGGGGTTGATTCATTTGACTAAATATTCTTCATGGCAGTGCCCCAGCATGGCCACAGTCTAATGACTGAAACAATTAAAAGATAAAACAGTGTGTGTGTGTGTAAATATATACTTATTTACAATATTTAACCCTTTAGTATTTAAACTAGCCATATCTAGCCAAAATATTGGGTTATCTGGAAAGTTCGTGCCGATTTATAGCAGCTTACCTTTCGACCTTTTTTAGAACATGGTTGAGTCCATAAAATAGGATTTGACTACACCTCCATTTAGAGCACAGTTTAAGCTATCTTTTCATGGGAGAAGGTTTATGTTCATATAACCTGTGTTAATTCTATAACCCTTTAAAATGGAAGATAAGAAAGTTCATTTTTGGCACTTGATGCTTTGGGAACCAGACAAAAGTTGCTGCAGCTCGGCTGGGATGTGTTACCCTACCCTCCAATTTCACCAGATATTGCTCCTTCGGATTTCCACTTATTCAGGTCTCTGTAGAATAGTCTTAATGGTAAAAATTTCAATTCCTTGGATGACATAAAAAGATACCTTGATGAATTCTTTGCCATGAAACCACCTCAATTCTGGGAAGAGGGTATTTTAAAGTTAAAGGAAAGATGGATATGCATTATGCAACAAAATGGTTCATATTTGGTTGATTAAAAATGTAATGGCAAGTATTTATTGACCTTTTACTTTCCTTTAAAAATCGGCATGAACTTTCTGGACAACCCAATATTTTCTCCTGTGTTTATGCTGAAACTGGCCAGATCTGGCCTCTCTCACCAACCCTACAATGTAATTCATAAAATTAACAATTATCTCATCAAAATCTCAAAGCTAACAATATAAACAAGAGCACTCAGAGAGCCAAGGCAACCTCAGCCAAGGCAACACCAACGTCCTCTCAATGATTAGCTGGAGAGGATTTTTAAAATGAGAATATCTGAAATAAACTCAACTGTTCTCACAAACAAGAATACTAAAAATGAACCTAATCGCTCTCTAAAGTCAAGTAAAAAAACAGGAAAAATGATCCAGAATCCTTGTCCAGTAGCGGATCAATCCCCAAATCTAATCAGTTTGTGCCAGTCACAAGGCCAAGCATCTCTGAAAGTTCCATCCGAATCTATCCAGCGGTTCTTGAGATATTTTGTCCATGGACGAACAAACAAATGCAACTGAAAATAATACCTCTGCCTTCGCTAAAGCAGAGATAATAAACAAACATTACATTTGACAGAATCTTGTGAATACTAGAGGGACAACGAAAAGCCTGGCTGATGACAGTCAAGGCTGATCTGAAACCCAACCTAGGCCCCCATATCTACGGCGTTCGCCACTGGAATAAGGTGTGCTTGGAGATCACGCAGTTGTTAGCCTCAAATCTCCTGGCCTGGTCGGCGTTTGTGAGAGATCCAGCATTGAAGATGAATGAAGCCAGCTCAACCCACCCCGGGTGAATGCTGTCAAGTCAAGTCAAAGTCAATACTAGAGGGTTATACATACATGCACATATTAATGTAAGTTTGTATGTTTGCCTTCTTATCATCTATTTATAATTCAATCATCATTTATATCCTACGATTATCTTAAATTATAAGTTGCGGCAGCATGTTCTCCAGTTGCAACCTTGCAACATTGGCTGCAAACCTGGGTGTTGCTACCCATAACGTGGAGGAGAGAAAAATTCATAAATACAGGGACCTGACCAGCTGCTATCACTTTGTGCTGGTCGCAGTCGAAAAATCAAGTGTTTCAAGGACCCTGTACTACTAATTTCCTCCACAAAATAGGGACATCGGCGATCTTCCAGAGACATGAGCCCTGCAAGGTGGAGTGGCTACTGCAGCAACGCCATAGCGGTCATTACCGTGGCCCACAGCTGAGTACTCCTTTTGCTCTGGTGTATGTAGCCCTTCACACTCTCCCCTTCTATATTCTGCTGCTTTACCCCCTCCTTTTTTTCTTTTTTTCTTTTCCTTTCTTATCTGTTTCTTTGTATTTTAAATGTCATAAATATACTTTTTATCTTCATGAATTTGTTTTGCAAAATTCCTGATATGAAATGATTTGTTGAAACAGATATTGTTTTATACCAGGATGGTCATTTTGTTTTTCCTTTTTGCCAAATAAACACACATTATGTATTCATTCTTCACTTGTTTATTATTGTTCTTATTTTATCTGCTTTCCATTGTCTGGAAATCTTTCGTGACACATCTGTGACCTCTTCAGTGACTCTTCCAGCCACTTATATGCCCCGCTTGTATTCTGTTTACTCCGTTCTCTAAACAGAACTAAAGCAAGACCAAACAGAACAGGAGGATGCACATGGATGGAAGAGTTGCTGAGGAGGTCACAGATGTGGGACAAAAGATTTCCAGGCAATGGACATAAGATAAAATAAGAACAATAATAAACGATTAACCCTTTAGTGTTCACATTATTCTGCCAAAATTAATGCTTTTTAATCCTCATTGTTTTGAACTAATCAAGCATCATCTTGAGATTTTGATCGGGTAGCTGTTAATTTTTTAAATAATATTGTAGGGTTGGTGTGAGAGACCAGATCTGGCCAATTTGAACATAAAACAGGCAGAATACTTTTGGCCGGATATGGCCGGTTTAAATGCTAAAGGGTTAAAGAACGAATATATAGTACATATGAATATATAGTGCGTGTGGCAGAAAAGAAAAAAAATTACCATCCCAAAATATAACAATAAAAGTTTTATCATTTGAATTTGTATTTTCTATTTTCAGTTTGTCACAAACTTGCTGCCCAATTTGGACTAATGAAATTATCGATGGGAGACGCTGTAAGGAATGTGTTGGAAAATCAACCCAAGACATTCCTTGCTCAACAAATATTAAGTTACCTTATCAAAGGGCTCACTGTCCCAGATGAATTAGCAGTGAAAGCCATTGAAACGGCTTTATTGGATGTCACTGCTCAAACACGAGGGTATATTTTATCTTTGGTCTTCTAATTGTTTCAGTCATTAGACTCAGGTCATGCTGGGGCACCACCTTGAAAGAGTTTTAGCTGTACAAACAAACCCCTGCACTTCCTTTTTTTTTTTTTTTTTGTGAGCCTGGTACTTATTCTGTCTGTCTCTGTTGCTGGACTAATAAGTTATAGAGGACGTAAACACACCAACACCAGTTGTTGAGCTGTGGTGGTGCTGACAAACACAATACAATGACACATGTGAGGACTGGCAAACCAGGAGGCTGCACCAGGCTTCAATCTGATCCGGCAATGTTTCTACAGCTGGATACCCTTCCTAGCGCCAACCACTCCGAGAGTGTAGTGGGTGCTTTTTACATGCCACTGGCACAGGAGCCAGTCAGGCAGCCCTGAGAGCAATCATGGTCGGATAGTGCTTTCTACATGCCACCGACACAGAGCTACATATATATAAGTATATATATATGTGTATATATATGTATATATATATATATAAATATATATATATATATATATACTTACATATACATATATATGTATGTATATATATATATATATATTTAATACACAACTATGAGAGAGGATAGTTGTGTATTAATAATATTTACTGAATCTCAGTCTTTTATGCGCTAGGCCACTGGTGTTTAAATTGATGTTATTAAATTAATATCCAATTTTTTCACCCTCATTTTGACTTTATATATATATATATATATATATATATACATACACATATATCTGTATATGTATATATGTGTGTATGTATATATATTATATATATATATATATATATATATATATATATATATATATATAAACGGTGATGATGATGATATATTTTTTTAATTTACATTTTATTTACACTTTTAGCGCTTTCTTCCGTTATCAGATTTGTTAAAAAGTGGTTTAAAGTTAAATTTCTTGGCCTTTCTATATATAAAAAAAAATCACAATTTTTTATATATAAAAAGGCCAAGAAATTTAACTTTAAACCACATTTTGATAAATCCAGTAACAGAAAAAAGCACTAAAAGTGCGAATAAAATGTAAATAAAAATATATATAATTATCCAACGTTCCCACTACCTTACTATTCTATATATATATATATATATATATATATATATAGTTAATAATATCAGGGTAATAAATATTTTATAAACTTTTACTACCCGTGGCCTAGCATGTAGAAAAAATTAGTCAATAGACTATATATTATTCATATAAATGCAGTGTACATTTAAACATATAAGAGGTATCCTTCATAAGATTCCTTTAATGCTAGAAGGAACAGCTAAAGTCCAAACCACTATTAGGGATAAAAAAAAAACTCGAAGGGAATGAAAAATAAAAACATTTACCATCTATTTCCTAGACCATGGTTTCTGACTTTTTTTTAGCAAATATGATGAAGACTTCACCTAGCAAATTATTTTATTTGCTAAAAAAAAATGTCAGAAACCATGGTCCAGGAAATAGATGGTAAATGCTTTTATTTTTCCTTTCTTTGAAGTTTTTTTTATTCTTCCTAGTAGTGGTTTGGACTTCAGCTGTTCCTTCTAGCATGAAAGGAATCCTATGAAGGATACCTTTTATGTGTTTAAATGTACACTGTATTTACATATATATATGTGTGTGTGTGTATGTATATATATATATATGACAGGCTTCTTTCAGTTTTCATCTACCAAATCTACTCACTAGGCTTTAGTCAGCACCAGGCTATAGTAGAACACACTTGCCCATAGTGCCATGCAGTGGGACTGAACCCAGAACCAGTTGGTTGGTGGAGTGAGCTTCTTATCATACACCTACACCACCAGCACCTGTGGTGATAGCTTTTGTTTTTTTTTTTGTTTTTGTTTTTATCTAGATTTACATATTAAGATATGTAAGCAATTAATTACAGCTTCTATTCTAAATCTACTTTCGTCAAATTTCATCTTCATCATCCTCACCATCATCATCCCCGCCTCCTCCCATCATCATCATTATTTAATGTCCACTTTTCCATGCTTGCACGAATCAGACAAATTCGTTGAGGTAGACTCTCTACAGCTGGATGCTCTTCCTGTTGCTGAGCCTCACCAAGTAAATGAGGTGCTTCAAACTTAAATAGCACAGTGGCCAGACAAGATTTCACAAACTTCGTAGGCTGACTCTGAAGGAGTGAATACTGCAACTGTGAAATCTTGCGTGCATTAATTTCAGCTCTTCTTATTAGTAACTACATTGTTTCTTCCTAGGTAAACCGACATCTGACTGTTCAAAGAACACTTCAAAAGTAACTGGTAGCAATTTCTCTTGAAAATGGTCAAATCTTTCATCAACATTCATCATCATCATCATCATCATCATCGCCACCACCATCATCAGCAGCAGCAGCACCACCACCATCATTTAATGTCTACTTTTCCATGCTTGCATGAATCAGACAAATTCATTGAGGCAGACTTTCTACAGCTGGTTGCACTTCCTGTTGCTAACCCTCACCTGTTTCCAAGTAAAGTGCTTCAAGCATAAATAGCACAGTGGTGTCATCAAGTACCTGCAGAAAAAGGTTTTTAGCCCCACCAGGGACATCCATGCTGACCTGGTTTATAACATTAGGGTATTACATTCCAGCTTTATCAAAAGTGCATAGCTGAATTTAAGAAGGGAACTGACCTTTCAACGTATTTTAGAACATGGTTGAGTCCATAAAATAGGATTTGACTACACCTCTATTTAGAGCACAGTTTAAGCTATCTTTTTGTGGAAGAAGGTTTATGTTTCTATAACCTGTGTTAATTCTGTAACCCTTTAAAATGGAAGATAAGAAAGTTCATTTTTGGCACTTGATGCTTTGGGAACCAGACAAAAATTGCTGCAGCTCGGCTGGGATGTGTTACCCCACCCTCCATATTCACCAGATGTTGCTCCTTCGGATTTCCACTTATTCAGGTCTCTGCAGAATAGTCTTAATGGTAAAAATTTCAATTCCTTGGATGATGTAAAAAGATACCTTGATGTATTCTTTGCCATGAAACCACCTCAATTCTGGGATGGGTTTTTTTCAAGTTAAAGGAAAGATGGAGACGCACTGTGCAACAAATGGTTCATATTTGGTTGATTAAAAATGTAATGGCAAGTATTTATTGACCTTTTTCTTTCTTTTAAAAATCGGCACGAACTTTCCGGACAACCCAATACATGCCTGGTCACTGGAAATATTATTTTTCTTGGAATAATTAAGGGTTGGCAGCAGGAAACCTGTCTCAAAATAAATTCTGACTGACCTATGCAAGCATGGAAAAGAGGATATTAAGTGGTGGTGATAATGATGATGGTGGTGGTGGCAATGGTTGTTGCTGTTGTTGTTGCTGCTGTTGCTGCCGCTGACGCCACTGCCGATGCCGACGACGACCATCATCATCATCATCATCATCATCATCTATGCAAGCTGTGACAGATGGCGTGATATTATTTTACTACACCTTCGCATTTCAGATGTAATTAACCCTTAAAAAAATTACTTAATCTTGCTCAATTACTTCCTTATCTTTCAGTTATGTTTTTGACGGGATACCTGCGACTGACAATCTAGCCAAATTACTGGATGCCAGGAAGATTATTCCAGTAAAGGTCTTAGTGTTGAATACTGCCATGGAAGAAACTGCATTCAGAGGATCTCTTGAACGAGTCGAGAAGGAAGCGTGAGTCTGATTGAAAATACTTGCCTCCAGTAAAATCTAAATTTTGCCTGATGTAATTCTGGTCATTTTAATCCTTAATCTTTTAGTATTTAGATTACTCTGTCAAATGTAATGCTTGTTGCTGGTGTCATGCAAATGACACCCGTGAAATTATAATTGTGGCCATAGCCAGTAGCATGATCTGCGAATGTTGGGCCTCATGAAGGCGAGGAATAAGGTGGTGAAGCATGATCTTTGTATGTTGGGCCTCATGGAGGCAAGGAACAAGGTGGTGAAGCATGATCTTCGTCTGTTGGGCCTCATGGAGGCGAGGAATAAGGTGGTGAAGTATGATCTTTGTATGTTGGGCCTCGTGGAGGCGAGGAACAAGGTGGTGAAGCATGATCTTCGTCTGTTGGGCCTCACGGAGGCAAGGAACAAGGTAGTGAAGCATGATCTTCGTATGTTGGGCCTCGTGGTGGCAAGGAACAAAGTGGTGAAGCATGAACTTTGTATGTTGGGCCTCATGGAGGCGAGGAATAAAGTAGTGAAGCATGATCTTTGTATGTTGGGCCTCGTGGAGGCAAGACACAAGGTGGTGAAGCATGATCTTCGTCGGTTGGGCCTCATGGAGGTGAGGAATATATGTATATATGTATATATGTGTGTGTGTATATGTTTGTGTTTGTCCCCCCCAACATTGCTTGACAACCGATGCTGGTGTGTTTAGGTCCCCGTAACTTAGCGGTTTGGCAAAAGAGATCGATAGAATAAGTACTAGACTTCCAAAGAATAAGTCCTGGGGTCGATTTGCTCGACTAATGGCGGTGCTCCAGCATGGCCGCAGTCAAATGACTGAAAGAAGTAAAAGAGTAAAAGAGAGTTACATTACACATCCAGCAGTGTACACTAGCCTCATTCCTTTCTAACCTTTGCATATCCTCTGCATTCAGGGCTCACATCTCATGTAGAATTGCTGTCTGTATACAGGCATCATACTATCTTCCTTTCACTCGGAGAGAAGACCCTTTGTGTGTACAAAAAGTAAATGAAAATGAAATCAACTGAAGTATTGTATTTAAAATTTTAAAAAAGAAGCCCCAAGTGCAAGCCGACCATTTTTACAAACAAGTACATTCCATGCTTTCTATTCAATTGTTTAGAAATTCAAGCAAACTTTATCTCTCTGCTGCTATATCTGTTTGCTTCAGGTCTTATTCCGAACATAACAGTGCCCAGATCCTTGCAACAAAACATCAAGTCTACAAGAAAGAAAACCAAACCATACAGGACTGGTATCAGAAGACTTTTGAGAACCTTTGTATAGTCATTGGGCAACAGTCCAAGTGGGCTCTTTGGAATGAAATTAAAGAGGCCATATCGGGTTCTGTTGAAAAAGTTCAATCGTATTTAGAAAATGTCAAGAAAGGTAAAGTTTACTTTGTAAAGAAAGGTTTTTTTATGGCTTAGCTGCCAATTAAAATTTCTGTGGATTTATTGTTCTTTTTGTTAATATTTTGCTAATTCTTCAAAAGAGCAAACAAATTTTGGAATTTTTAAATTTTCATCGTGCTATGCATCAGTATTCTTTTTATTAACAATCACCATGACTGCCACCACTACCACCACCACCACCACCACCTGCACCACCACCACCACCACCACCACCACCTGCACCACCAAACCAACATCACTAGCCCCACCACTATAACAACAACCAGTACTACCACTGCCACTGATGCCATCAATACCACCACCCACAGGACTACCACCAACACCACCACTACCACCACCATCAACTCTACTAATACCAATACCTATTTCTTTACTACCCACAAGGGGCTAAACATAGAGGGGACAAACAAGGACAGACATAGGTATTAAGTCGATTACATCGACCCCAGTGCGTAACTGGTACTTAATTTATCGACCCCGAAAGGATGAAAGGTAAAGTCGACCTCGGCGGAATTTGAACTCACAACATAACGGCAGACGAAATACCGCTAAGCATTTCGCTTGATGCGCTAACGTTTCTGCCAGCTCGCCGCCTATACCAATACCATCTCTACCATTATCACCACAACCAATGCCTCATTTGCAGGCTTTTTTTATGGCACTGCACAAACACCTTTACATGAAACTTTCAATCAAATAGAAATCATTGGATTCTTTTGAACTATAGGCACAGGAGTGGCTGTGTGGTAAGGAGCTTGCTTACCAACCACATGGTTCCAGGTTCAGTCCTACTATGTGGAACCTTGGGCAAGTGTCTTCTACTATAGCCTCGGGCCGACCAAAGCCTTGTGAGTGGATTTGGTAGACGGAAACTGAAAGAAACCCGTCATATATATGTATATATATATATATATATATATATATATATATATATATATATATAGACCGGAGTAAACACATAAATGTGAAACAAGTGGAAAAAAGAGTACTCAATACCAGTGGTAGAGTAATATGCTTTATTTTAAGCAGCAGAAAATTCAACAAATCTGTTACTCTGAGTTTCTCGTTGCCGTTCATCAGACAGTTCTAGCAAGAACTGTCTGATGAACGGCAACGAGAAACTCAGAGTAACAGATTTTGTGAATTTTCTGCTGCTTAAATAAAGTATATATATATATATATGTGTGTGTGTGTGTGTGTGTGTGTGTGTGTATGTCTGTGTTTGTCCCCCACCACCATCGCTTGACAACAGATGCTGGTGTATTTACATCCCCATAACTTAGTGGTTCGGCAAAAAGAGACCAATAGAATAAGTACTAGGCTTACAAAGAATAAGTCCTGGGGTGGATTTGCTTGACTAAAGGCGGTGCTCCAGCATGGCCGCAGTCAAATGACTGAAGTAAAAGAGTAAAAGAGTAAGAGTATATATATATATACATATATATATATATATATATATATATATATATATATAATATATATATATATATATAGATATACATATACATACATACATATATATTATATATATATATATATATATATATAATAATAATATTAGGGAATATATCCAAATTACAGGGAAAAAAATCAGATTTAGGATTAAATCCAATTTTATAGTAAAATATTATAAAATATTATTTGAGACAAAACCACTATTTTGCAAAACAAACAAGGAAAGACTTAATCATACATAAAATTTAATAAATAGTCAAAAAAACCGCCACTACAATCGTTCTTGTCTTGATCGACAATCTTCAGGTGGACTTCCAATCTAAAAAATCAAAATTTTAAAATATAAAAATAATACTTTTAAATAATTAAAGTATAAATGAAAAAATATAAGTATATAATCCATATATAACCTATATATAATCCATATCGAAAATATAGACTAATTACCACGAATTCCCTAAAAAAAACCATGATAAAACAAAACTCTTAAAAACATATAACGATAAAATCTCCCTTTTCTAAACTCTATAACAAACCTATAAAGTAAACCCCCTAACCTAAACATTCACACACAAATACACACACGTAAACCACAGACTCACGACTTATACACATACCTATACTAACTTATAAACCTCAATATACACCAAAACCCACTCCCTCCCCACACAGACAAATTAAAACATACATCCCAAAACCTAAATAACAAACCCATATACACATTCACACACAAAACACACACTCACACGCAAAACACTCACACACAAAAGATACATATACTCCCTCACATATACGCCTATACATACTCACTAAACTCGACATATACAACAATACTTACACACCCACAAAAAACATTATATACATTTATGAGCTTTAACTCACCTTAGCATCTCTAACAAACAACTTGCAGTAACCCAATCCCATTCTCTATGCCTACCTCACTACTACACTATTCCATTCACATTCCAAGCAACGCTAGTCCACCACCCGGTTATTCACGTGGCAAAACGAACACCACTCAAAAATTATGAATGAAACAATGTAAAAAAATTACCAACACCTAAAATAGACAAAATACCACAAATTACCTAAAAAAAACCATGATAAACCAAAACTCATAAAAGCATATAACGATAAAATCTCCCTTTGCTAAACCCTATAACAAACTTATATAGCAATCCCCCTAACCTAAACATTCACACACAAAAAACCCACACGTAAACCACAGACCCAAGACTTATACACAAACCTATACTAACTTATAAACCTCAATATACACCAAAAACCACTCCCTCCCCACACAGACAAATTAACACATACATCCCAAATCCTAAATAACAAACCCAAATACACATTCACACACAAACACACACACACGCAAAACACACACACACTACAGATACATATGCTCCCTCACATATACGCATATACATACTCACTAAAACTCGATATATACAACAATATTTACACCCACACTCATACAGATAAATAAATTAATTATACAATTAAAAACTCACAACCAATCTCATATACATAAACACTCTTATGAAAACAACAATAAATACATCGTAATTAACCAGAATATCAAAAATAACATTATGACATAAGGATAAATCAAATACATACTTACAATTCAGTTACAAATTATGAAGTGAAATTAGATTCTTAGCCGTTAAAAAACCAAACAAAATTACGTTACCATGGAAATAACTAATGTAAAAAAAGAATACGCGCCATAGAAAGTAAACGTCATTCATAGTATGAATGGAGAAATATAATAAATGGAACTAAAAACTATTTCCACGTAGCAAACCAACGCTACTTAAAAAAATTTATTATGAATGGATTCTTTAAAAACTATCATGAAAAATCAATTATATACATTTATGAGCTTTAGCTCACCCTAGTAACTCTAACAAACAACTTACAGTAACCCATACTCAATGCCTACCTCATTACCACCCTAATCCATTCACAATTCCAAACAACACTAGTCCACCACCCGGTTACAATTCCCAACTCTACCCATTCATTCACAATTTCAACGACGTTCCCTTCAACTGTCGATCAAGACAAGAAACGATTGTAGTGGCGGTTTTTTTTTGACTATTTATTAAATTTTATGTATTGATTAAGTCTTTCCTTGTTTGTTTTGCAAAATAGTGGTTTTGTCTCAAATAATATTTTATATATATATATATATATATTATATATATATATATATATATATATATATGTAGACACATGTCTTATGGCTGGATTTGGTAGATGGAAACTGAAAGAAGCCCATTGTATGTATGTATGTATATGTAAAAAGCACTATTCTAGTGTGCTCCATGCCAGTGCTGCCTGACCGGATCTCGTGCTGGTGGCATGTAAAAAGCACCCACTACACTCTTGGAGTAATTGGCATTAGGAAGGGCATCCAGCTGTAGAACGACGACGACAACGACGACGACAACGACGACGACGACGACAACGACGACGACTCATTGAAATTAGGTATTTAAAATGAGGCACCAAGCCAGTTCAGTATAGTCCGTACAGCTCAAGGTTAGGTGAACAAAATGCAAATAAGTAACAATGATGTCAGGGACACCAAAATCTTTTAAGTGCTCAGGGCCTCTGTGGGTCTTAATCTGGCATTGATCTAGCTACAGACTAACCTGCTTCAACAAATTCCGTCTAACCATTATCATCATCATCATCATCATCAACATCAGCAGCAGCATCATCATCACCACCACCACCACCATGATGATTTTTGTCATTAGAAGCACTTGGCTCACTCTGCAGAGTGGTTGGCATTAGGAAGGGCATCCAGCTGTAAAAACCAGGCAGAAACAGACACAGAAGCATGGTGCAGGCTGCCACCTGGCCCGCTCCTGTCTAATCATCCAACCCATGCTAACATGGAATGAGGACGTAAAATGATGATGATGATGATGACGACGACGACAACGAAAATTTAGTATAACATTTTAAACAGCAATTATTTCAATTTCTATTTAAAAAAAATTAGTAGTAGTAGTAGTAGTAGTAGTAGTAGTAGTAGTAGTAGTAGCATCAGCAGCAGCAGCAGCAGTAGTAGTAGTAGTAGCAGCAGCAGCAGCAGCAACTGTAGAAGTAGGGCAATGGTGGTGGTGGTGGTGGTGGTTGTGGTGGCGGCAGTGGTGGTGGCGGTGGTGGTATGTGAACAATTCCAAAACTTTCTTTTAATGTCTTTATATAAGTTCTCTCTGTTTTGTGACAAACCTAATCAAGTGACAAACGAGCAAATACAAACGAAAATGTTTTCTTCCAAACTCCATCTCGGTTTTTTTTTTTTCCTTATCTTCTTTCACGTGTCTTTCTGTCTTCCTTGCCAGATCAAGCAGCCAGGCTCCAGGGTTTATGTATAACTAAAGAAACATTCTTCAGCAGACTTGGTGAATTCCGTGAATACTGTCCGGTTACCCTTGCGCTCGATGGAGAATTAGCAGATTGTTCAAAAGATGAATCGATGAACCTTGTTGCTGAATATCAAGGTAATCTTGGCTCAGATTTCAATGCTCAGTGAAAGAATAAGCTTCATGAAAGAATGGTCCCTCCTGGGTTCAGTACCACTGTGTGGCACCTTGGGCGAAATGCTTAGCGGTATTTAGTCTGCCGCTACGTTCTGAGTTCAAATTCTGCCGAGGTCGACTTTGCCTTTCATCCTTTTGGGGGTCAATTAAATAAGTACCAGTTACGCACTGGGGTCGATGTAATCGACTTAATCCTTTTGTCTGTCCTTGTTTGTCCCCTCTGTGTGTAGCCGCCTGTGGGCAGTAAAGAAATAGGTATTTCGTCTGCTGCTACGTTCTGAGTTCAAATTCTGCCGAGGTCGACTATGCCTTTCATCCATTTGGGGGTCAATTAAATAAGTACCAGTTACGCACTGGGGTCGATGTAATCGACTTAATCCTTTTGTCTGTCCTTGTTTGTCCCCTCTATGTTTAGCCCCTTGTGGGTAATAAAGAATTATATACTAGGCTTTAAGCCTAGTATAATAACATATAAATTAAGGATAAAGAAAGAAAGAATAGAAGAAGCAAAAGTAAAGGTGAAGAAAAATAACTGCATACAAGCCAATTAGGCATAGGGTCAGGGTTTGGGATTCACTGGCTAAGACTAATGAACAAAGAGTAGAGGGCAGAGATGTACAAAATTTAGGGGTATTTTGTGTATCTCCAGCCTCCTCCTTTTATAATATATATAATGAAATTATTGTATACAGTGCTCAGGTGCACCACAACTTGTCAGAAAGTGCGTATAGAGTATATGCAGTAATGTATAAATGTCTGGAAAGAGAACAGTGTATGAGTCAGATACATGCTTGCGTGTGTATGGAGGGGAGGAAATCAGGTGTAGTGTTGGCGAATCTCAGGAAGCATGGAAGTTTTGAAGGATGCAGTGCTCCGACAACTAACAACTGATGCCGGCAGTTTGTTCCATGCTTCAGCAACTCTCAGCGTGATAAAATGTTTCCTAAAGTCATGGGAGCTGTGCTGTTTTCTGACTTTGTAAATATGTCCACGGGTGTTAGACGGGTGGAGTTTGAAAAGGTGCTCTTTAGCCTTAGCTAGTGAATCCTAAACCCTAACCATATGCCTAATTGGCCTGTATGCAGTTATTGTTCTTCACCTTTTGCTTTCTCTATTCTTTATTCTTTCTTTATCCTTAAGTCACATTGTGTGATTATGACAAGGGAAGGATGACCTCCCTTTGCAAATACCATAAGGGCACTGAAAGTGTGCCTAAAGCCAGCTGGAGACGATGTTCTCCTGGGGCTACAAGCTACAGTAACACCCACCCTTAGTGGTTAGCCATATTGAGATGGCAAGTATACCTCACATTGTCGTGCAGTTACTGTTTATACCTCGTTCAGAGATTTATTATTGCTTGCATACAGTTTTTCGAGATCAGTGACGAAAAGTACTGGAAAAACGATATAAGTATTTGCATTGGGACCCCTTTCATCGAAAACCGGTGATTGCCGTACGCTGAGGACAGGTCAATACCTAGAAACTGCAGTCCGTGCGTATCACTTAGGTTAACGAGGGAAGGATGACCTCCCTTTGCAAATACCATAAGGGCACAGAAAGTGTGCCTAAAGCCAGCTGGAGACGATGTTCTCCTGGGGCTACAAGCTACAGTAACACCCACCCTTAGTGGTTAGCCATATTGAGATGGCAAGTATACCTCACATTGTGTGATTGTTTTATAGCAAAATTCATATCAATACAAGAAACCAAAGTAATTACATTGTTTCCTTATATCACATTAGTTATATTTGTGGCACAAATATAACATAAGAAAACAATTTATATAAATTTTGCTAAAAATGGTTTATTCTTTATGTTGGAAATCTATATGGTCATCTGCAATTGAGGAGAGCAGCTTCTTTCAAATTAATGTAACGTTTTCACATTGATTGATTAAATGGAGCCACTTGAAACAGCCGTAATGCACTGATACCTGGACATCCTTGTTATTTATTTGTTATCATCATCATCATCATCATCAGCATTGTTTAACGTCCGTTTTCCATGCTAGCATGGGTTGGACGGTTCGACCGGGGTCTGGGAAGTCAGGAGGCTGCACCAGGCTCCAGTCTGATCTGGCAGTGTTTCTACAGCTGGATGCCCTTCCTGATGCCAACCACTCCATGAGTGTAGTGGGTGCTTTTTACAGGGGCGAGAGGAGGCTGGCAACGGACACGATTGGTTGGTGCTTTTCACGTGACACCGGCACGGACACCAGTCAGGCGACGCATATATATATATGTGTGTGTGTGTATATATATGTGTATGTGTGTGTGTGTATATTATATATATATATATATATATATATATATATATATATATAATGTACTGTTTCACGATTGAAAATTCAACAAAAAAGGTACTCTATTTGGTGAGAGATAAATATTATTTATTTAAAGGGCACAAAACATGTATATATATATATATAAATATATATATATATATATATATATATATATATATATATATTAAGGTATGTAGAAAAATACAACATGGACAAGAACGTATAACTCATAGAAGACGATACAATAAACATGGACAGGACATTCGAACCCCTCAGTCTTCAGTCAAGAACCGGATCATCGTAGTAATTTCGGCTGATTAATCTTGATATATATAAAGTTAATCCAAACATGAAAACACAAAGAGAAAGCACAACAACGCGAGGACGTGGAACAAATATAGTATTATTAGATACTCAGGAAGGAAAGGAAGGAGGGTTCTACGTTTTGAGCGGAGCTCTTCGTCAGAAACATAGGAAAAGGAAAGATCCAGAGAAGGGAAGACGGAGGAAATAAATTGCCAACAGTACACACGAGGTCACATTTTGAATGTATATATATACATTTTGAATGTGTGTATATATATAATATATATATATATATATATATATATATATACTGTGGGAGATCAACATACAAAAGTTATACAATCCTAGATTTTATCCATAAAAATAGTATTTTAGATGAAAGTAGCAGAAAACTGGATTTTCCCAATATCTGATCTAGCATACCTAATGAAATTATAGAAATTTAAAAAATCAGCCATGCTTGCTTTCATCCAGCTGTGCCTCTTTTTTATTTTCGAGTTTAAACTGAAGCACCAGGCAGATTACATATTTCAGCAAGATACATTATTTCATTTTCAGTTCAATTCTGCTGGGACATGAAAGCCTATATCAGCAGGGTGCAGGATTGCTTGCTTTCTGCATTAATCTTTTACTTGTTTCACTCATTGGATTGCAGCCATGCTGGGGCACCACCTTGTAGGGTTTAGTCTAACAAATCCACCCCAGTACTTAGGTTTTTTTTTTTTTAATCTAAATGGCGATGCCCCAGCATGGCCACAGCTTGTGAGCTGAAACTAGATAAAAATAAAAAAAAATAAAAAATACTTCTTCTGTTGGTTTCTGTTGCCGAACTCCTAAGATATGGAGATATAAACACACCAACACTGGTTGTCAAGTGGTGCTGATGTGGATCAAACGCAAAAACATGCACGCACACACACACACACACACACATACACACACGTACAAAGGGCTTCTTTCAGTTTCTCTCCATCAATTCCATTCATAAGGCATCTGTCAGCCTGAGGTTAAAGTGGAAGACACTTGCCCAAGGTGCCATGCAGTGGGACTGAACACAGAACCATGTGATACATAAGGAGCAACCTTCTTACAAACATTATTATTATTTTGGCATTAGGAAGGGCATCCAGCTGTAGAAACACTGCCAGATCAGACTGGAGCCTGGTGCAGCCTTCTGGCTTCCCAGATCCCCGGTCGAACCGTCCAACCCATGCTAGCATGGAGAACGGACGATAAACGATGATGATGATGATGATGATGATATTATTATTATTATATTATTATTATTATTATTATTATTGAGTGAGAGAGCAGTGGATGCCATCAAAGTGACACCGGGGTAAAATATATGAAGCCCAATATACCCATCATGACTACCCGTCTGATAAGGGTACACCAAGCACATTGCATCACAACCATATGTGCATGACATGGTGATCTCATATCAAGATAAACAGCACATGACCTTGCAGGTGGGGCCCAGTTAGAATTTTCTTCTGGTTGAGTAGCCCATACCGCTCAAAAGGTCCCTGAATAACGGTTGTTTAAGGATGTTGAACGAAACACCCATGTTTCCAGAGGTGAGTTATTTAAACCCCAAAAAATCCCTCTCAACACATGGCTATGATGCTCCCCCACTACTTCTGCTCGTGATCAGAGATGCACATATCATCAGCCATTAAGGGACATGCTCAACTGGTTAAGATCAAGCAACTGACAAGCAAATCTGTGGTATTGAGCAGAATATTTGCTGTAGCCCATCTTTTATACCAAGACAAAACAATGCACATGATAACACTTCCAATCAGTTAAGATCAGAAGCCACGAGAGCCACTGCCTGGTTCTGCATCAGGGCATTTATTATTATTATTATTATTATTATTATTATTATTATTATTATTATTATTATTATTATTATTATTATTATTATTATTATTATTATTATTATATGTTTGACTTTTGCTATATATTGGTACAAGTTGGCTCCAACTCTCACCCAGAGACCTCAAGAGACAACATTATGTTTGTTTTAAGCCTTGAGATTTCATAGAAAGTATTTTGCGTAGGATATGAGCAGTTCCCATGAGCACTATCTCTTGAATTTCTGCCATTTTGGGGTTTCCTGGTATCTGAGTTAGGTAGAGATCAGCCCCTTTTGCTATCATTCCCAGAGCACCTATGTATGACAACAGGTATTGTTTTAGGCTTCAGATTTCACATTTTGCTGATTTCTGTTTCAAGATCTTTATATTTGCTCAGTTTTTGGTAGGTCTTCACAGATACGTTTATATCGATTGGGACAGTAATATCAATGAGGAGGCATGTTCTTTGTCTGAAGTCATTCAATATGATGTCTGGCCTATTTGCATCTATCTTTCTGTCAGTTTGAATGGGGAAGTTCCAGAGGAGTGAGATGCAGTCATTTTCAAGCACTGGGGGTGGTTTGTGTTCCCACCAGTTTTTTACATGGGGCAAATCCAGGTTTTTGCAGATTATCCAGTGAATATATTGTGCAGCTCTATCATGCCTGTTGAGGTACTCTGTAGGTGCTAGAAGAATGCACTTGGAGACAACATGATCAATGGTTTCATTTTGTTGTTGACATACACGACATGTTGGGCTACTGCCGTTCTTTATAATATGCTGGCCTGGTTGTTTCTTGTTGGTAGGCATTGATCTTGAGCTGCTATGATAAACCCCTCTGTTTCAGATTTTAAGCCAGAGGCCATTAGCCATTGATGGGTCAGGGCTTGGTCAACATCTGCATTTATTCGCTCTCTTTGGGTATTTGCCATAGAGAGGTTTTTCTTACCATTTATCATTCAGAATATCTAAGGCTGCAGTTTTAGCACGAGTTTTAATGTGCTTAGCTTTTTCTGTGCTTGTTTCTTGTATGTCTATCTCTAATTCCGAAATTTGTTGTATTCGGAATTCACTTAAATATTCCTTTGCCTGTTTTGTTACTGAGTATGATGCTTTCTTGTTTTCATGTTTTGAGACAAGTTTTAACATCCAGTCCTCAGAGTTTTTCGGGTAGGTGTCTAGGCCAATTGTAGCAATCTTCATTGTTATTGCCAGTTTTATTATTATTATTATTATTATTATTATTATTATATGTAAAGTAAAAAATGTTTTAAGACCTTTTAAAACAGTTTGAACAACATTTGATGGTTTATTTTTACTTTTATTCAGGAAAATATTACAAAATGGAAAATGAGGCACGAATGGAGACATTTTTAAATGAACCACAAAAATTTGTTCCTCCTTACGCTCCAATGGCTTTACCCCCTCAAGAACTGATCCCACAGAAATGTTTAAAGAAAGAAGAAACCCCACAATTTGAATACTTTGGTTACTGTCCCGTGACATACTATGAAGGAAAATGTCGGTATGATATTTTAAGGGGTTTTTTACAAAATATTGGTCTAAGTTTTCATTATTCATTTCAAAATAACAAAGGTTTTAATCTTTCTTTGTCTTCGATAATGCTTTGTAAGTGAAATTGACTGATAGAAACTGTGGGGAAGCCCATCTTGCTATGTGATAGCAATTTATACTCTTGTTGAGGCAAGTGAAATCAAAATCAAATTCGATGACTGGCATCCGTGCTTAGTGGAGCGCTAAGAGCACCATCCGAGCGTGATCGTTGCCAGAGCAGCTAACTGGCTTTTGTGCCGGTGGCACATAAAAAGCACCAATCGAGCATGATTGTTACCAGTGTTGCCTTACTGGCACATGAAAAAACATTCGAGTGAGGTCGTTGCCAGTGCCACTGAACTCGCTCCGGTGCCCTTCCTAACACCATCCACTCCAGGAGTGTAATAGGTACTTTTACATACCTCCGGCTACAGTTCACGGATACCATTCACATGGCATTGGTAACAACGGCTATGATTCACGAATGCCATTTACATGGCACCAGCAATGACCATGATTCACAGATACCATTTACATAGTGCCGTCAACACCCACAACTCACAGGTGCCATTTACATAGCGCCACCTTAATTTGTTTATAACAGTTAATGTTTTATAAGTAAAGGCACATGGCCTAGTGGTTAGAGTGTCGTGCTCACAATTTCAAAATTGTGTTTCAATTCCTGAATCAAGTAATGCATTGTATTTTTGAGCAAAACACTTCATTTTATATTGCTCCAGTCCACTCAGCTGCAAATGAGTGACCCTGTGACATACTAGCATCCCATTCAAGAGCAGGAGTGATCTTTGTCATTCATATGCCATGGAAACTAGGTAACTGTCTTTATGAGCCCCAAGACATGAGACAGTCATGTCCAGTTGGTAGGTTTACTTAATCTCTCTATATATAAACGGCAAAATATCTGTGTGCGTGTCCTTTATACAAATCCACAATTTTTCAGTTAGAGAGCTCACACTTTCTGTGGTCATTCAAAACCTTCCAAGGGTGGTCGTGCACATCTTTACATTTTCCCAGTCACCCTGCAAAGCCATTAAAAAATCAATAGAAGTGACTGACTTTTTTGTGAATTTTGTATCCAAATCCCAATCAAAATGCCCGAAACTTGATACGCCAATTGAATGCCAGATAGCTGTATGTGATTGGTCAGAGATTTGGACAGTACTCGCATGTATGTGCGCACGCACGCAGCTGTATATGCATGCACTAGCACTATGACCCGGCATTGCCTGGTCATAGTGCTAGTGTTTTATAAACTGTTTGGTCAGGCTTTCACTTATGCTGTCTTTTCTTTTTTTTTTTATTTTTGTTTTGGGTTTTTGTTTCTAGATATGAAGCAATTACTCTTGGTCAACCAGATTTAGTTGCTGAATATCAGAAAAAATATTATTGTTTTGCCTCAGAAGAGAAACTGGAAAAATTCATGAGGTAATTAATACTTCATAATTTCTTAATAAAATAACATTGTATAACAAAATTTAAAAAAAAAAAAATTTGTCTTTGGTCAGTAATTGTTATTTCCTATTTGCTTCAATCTAGAAATCAAAGGAAATGACTTCTATTCCCTTCAAACATTGCTTTTGTGACCTAGATATCAATGTTTTGAAACTGACTTATTTTCCATTACATTTCACACAGATTCAGCACTGAGTTGCTGAAGCAGAAATATCGTTATAGCAAATATTCTGCTCAGTACCACAGATTTGCTTGTCTGTTGCTTGACCATAACCACCTGAGCATGTTCCTTAGCGACTGACAATATGTGTGTATCTTGGATTATGAGCTGGTGTAGTGGGGAGGGATTATTTTGGTTTTGAAAAAATGTAACAAAAGCAAAGTCTGAAGAAAACATTAGCCATTTTTCATACTTTGTAGGGGTAAGCAGGTAGAAAATAACAGTTGCTACCCAAGGGCAAAAATCATGTTACACAATGTAACCATTCTAACTGAGCAGAGTTCTGGTTACAATATAGTTCTGCTCAATCAAGATTAACCAGGATTAAACAACAATGACTGCAGGATGAGGTAAACTTCATTAATTATGAAGAATTGGTAATAATTAATTAAATAGATTATTGATTTTTTATAGCAAATTAAATAAATAAATAATAAATAAATAAATAAATATTACCACTCTCTAGTTTTGGAGGAAAGGATAATTCTTTCTACTAAAGACACAAGGCCTGAAATTTGTGGGGAAGGGACTTGTTGATTACATCGACCCCAGTGTATAACTGGTACTTAATTTATTGACCCCGACAGGATGAAAGGCAAAGTTGGCCTCAATGGAATGCCATATAGCATGAATCGTCAACTCTTTTTTTTTTTTGCCAAATGTACCAGTTTCCTGCAACACAATTTTTCCACTGGCCAGGGGATCAGATGCATGATAAAACACAATAAGCCGAATAATCATCATCGTTTAACGTCCGTTTTCTGCGCTAGCACGGGTTGGATGGTTCGACCGGGGTCTGGGAAGCCAGGGGCTGCACCAGGCTCCAGTCTGATCTGGCAGTGTTTCTACAGCTGGATGCCTTTCCTAACGCCAACCACTCTGCGAGTGTAGTGGGTGCTTTTTACGTGCCACTGGCACAGGTGCCAGGGGAGTCTGGCATCGGCCACGATCGGTTGGTGCTTTTAACGTGCCACCAGCACGGGAGCCAGTCAAGGCGGCGCTGGCATCGGCATCAGCCACGTTCAGATGGTGCTTTTTATGTACCACCAGCACAGAAGCCAGTCGAGGCGGTGCTGGCAACGGCCACGTTCGGATGGTGCTTTTTATGTGCCACCGACACAGAAGCCATTAGCATGCCAGGAAAACTGTTTAGAGGCATTCCATCCATCTTTAGATTGCGAGTTCAAAATGTGTCAAGGTCGGTTTGATTTATAGTTAATCACCCGAACCCTAACCTGAACCCTGCCATCCATCATCATGTGGTGAACATGATCAATGTTTTTTTTGGTGGTGACATCTGCAGGACGTCCAGACCTTGGGTCATTTTTATGCTTCTCCCTTCTCCCTTTAAATTCAGCTACCTGCTTTTGCACTGTTATTATTCCTTAATTTAGCAACCATGTCAGCATCAGTGTCCTTGAGGGCCAAACCCTTTCTCTGCAGGTACTTGATAACACCGCAATGCCAAATTTTGTCCATTTTTCAAGAGAAGTCACTACTAGTTACCTTTGAAGTCTTCTTTGAACAGTTAGATAACAGTGTACTGGGAAAGAACTAATCTTTTCTACCCTAGGCACAAGGCCTGAAATTTTGGGGGAAGGGGCCAGTCAATTACATCGACCCCAGCATGCAACTGGTACTTGATTTATCAATCCAAAAAGGATGAAAGGCCAAGTCGACCTCAGCAGAATTTGAACTCAGAACATAAAGACAGACAAAATACCGCTAAACATTTCGCCTGACATTCTAACGTCTCTTATTTCTTTACTGCCTACAATGGGCTACACACAGAGAGGACAAACAAGGACAGACAAACGAATTAAGTCGATTATATCGACCCCAGTGCATAACTGGTACTTATTTAATCGACCCTGAAAGGATGAAAGGCAAAGTCGACCTCGGTGGAATTTGAACTCAGAATGTAGCTGCAGACGAAATACCTATTTCTTTACTACCCACAAAGGGCTAAACACAGAGAGGACAAACAAGGACAAATGGATTAAGTCAATTATATCAACCCCAGTGCATAACTGGTACTTATTTAATCGACCCCGAAAGGATGAAAGGCAAAGTTGACCTTGGCGGAATTTGAACTCAGAACATAGCGGCAGACGAAATACTGCTAAGCATTTCACCCGGCGTGTTAACATTTCTGCCAGCTCGCCGACTTGAATTCTAATGTTTCTGCCAGCTTGCCACCTTCCTGGAAATAAATAATGCAGTTGAAATTAATGCATGGAAGATTTTGTACCTCTAGTGTCACTCCTTCATAGTCAGCCTATGAACTTTGCAATCCACCCGCATAAACATCCAAAAGTGTTTTTCAGCCCAATATTTACATGCTGTTATTAGCAGCGTTATATATTTCATGATCCACTGTTCCAAGAAAAAAAATTATTTCATGTTCTCTCAAAAGTTTACGATTTCTTATGACTTCAGCAATAATTAAAAAAAATATTCATTTCATTTTCAGATTACCACAGGTATACAGTAAAATTGAATTGAGTTATAAACTTCCTCCAAAACCTGATCCATTAATGGTAAATCTTCTGCCTAATCTTGGCTTCATGGAACAGTCATTATCAACACCAATTTTGAGAGCACTGGTTGCCGTTGGAAACTTCAAACCAAAGTTTCCTTTCCTCAGTCCCACACAGTCTGCTCTTCTCTATGTAGCTTTCCATCTTAAAGGTAAATATCATTTTATATACAACCCAATGTAAGAAATATGGTGGCTGGTATCCAGGGTAAACTTTAGCGTCTCTATAAAACTTAGAAAAAGAGTTGTCTGTTGATGAGTGATTTTAACCCTTTTGTTACCAACCTAGCTGAAACCGCCTCAGGCTCTGTAGTACAAATATGTTGTTTTCCTAAGTTTTGAATTAAAATCTTCCACCAAACCTTATTCACAATTTATGTTCCTAACAGTAGCTAGATGATAACTAAGTTATTTTTACTAAATTCTTTGTTATATTTAAAGTAATTGAAAGAAACACAGAGCCACTTTTACAACATTGAAGGCTCCTGGGCAAATTCATGCATTGGGCCCTATTTATTGACAAGTACACACACACACACACACACACAGACATATATATATATATATATATATATATATATATATATATATATATATATATATATATATGAGAAACTCTGCCAGATCAAGATTGGAGCCTGGTGCAGCCATCTGGTTCGCCAGTCCTCAGTGAAATCATCCAACCCATGCTAGCATGGAAAGCAGATGTTAAACGATGATACTCTCTCTTTTACTTCTTTCAGTCATTTGACTGCGGCCATGCTGGAGCACTGCCTTTAATCGAGCAACTCGACTCCAGGACTTATTCTTTTGTAAGCCCAGTACTTATTCTATCGGTCTCTTTTGCTGAACCGCTAAGTAACGGGGACATAAACACACCAGCATCGGTTGTCAAGCAATGCTAGGGGGACAAACACAGACACACACATGCATATATATATATACATATATACGACAAGCTTCTTTCAGTTTCCGTCTACCAAATCCACTCACAAGGTTATAGTAGAAGACACTTGCTCAAGGTGCCACGCAGTGGGACTGAACCTGGAACCATGTGGTTGGTAAACAAGCTACTTACCACACAGCCACTCCTGCACCTATATATATATGAGAAACTCTGCCAGATCAAGATTGGAGCCTGGTGCAGCCATCTGGTTCACCAGTCCTCAGTCAAATCATCCAACCCATGCTAGCATGGAAAGCAGATGTTAAACGATGATGATGATGATATATATCACAGCTGAAGTGTTAAGACTGGTCCTTCTGTAGCGGTGCCATGCAAAAGTGCTTGTGTGGTGCCACATAAAAGCACCCAGCACATTCTGTAAAGTGACTGGTGTTAGAAAGGGCATCCAGCTGTAGAAACCATGCCAAATCAGACTGGAGTCTAATGCAGCCAGCTGGGGAGCTACATTAGACTCCAGTACTTAGTTATTATATTGGCCCCTTTTGCTGAGCTGTTAAGTTACTGTTCATAAACAAACAAGTACCGGTTGTCAAATGTTGGTGGTAGGAGGACAAGCACAGACACATATGTATGCACACATATATACATATATAAATCATCATCATCATCATATGTCCGCTTTCCATGCTAGCATGCGTTGGACGGTTCAACTGGGATCTGGGAAGCCAGAAGGCTGCACCAGGCCCAGTCTGATCTGGCAGTGTTTCTACAGCTGGATGCCCTTCCTAACGCCAACCACTCCGTGAGTGTAGTGGGTGCTTTTTACATGCCACCGGCTGGGAAACGGCCACGATCGGATGGTGCTACACACACATAACACAAATAAGTATAGAAAAATATACAACTTACTCAAAAATAGTTTAAAACATCCAATGTAATTTTTTTATGCTGTCTTATAAGCTTTTATGCTAATTTTTGTGCTATTTTTTCCCAGTATTTTCCTTCAAATTAGTTGACACTGAACAATTAATTACCTTAGAAATGAAAAGCTATGATTCAGTACATTATTTACATTCAACAGATATTTGTCCTCATCTTGTTTGTTGTTAACATGTTTCGGCTGATATACCCTCCAGTAGTGATTAAGAGCACAGGCTACTAACCCCAAGATTCCTAGTTCGATTCCAAGCAGTGACCTGAACAATAATAATAATAATAATATCATCGAAAAATACCATAGGAATGAGAACCCAGGTCTGAAATTTCCCCAAGACAAGAAGGCTGGAGTGTATATCAGCCGAAACGTTGTGTTAACATCAAAGATGAGGACAAATATCTGTCGAATGCAAATGATGTAAATAATGTTCATAATTCCTCATCTCTTAAATAGAGAACTATGATTCAGTATTTCGTTTTTGGATTTGGCTTGCAAGATTCTTTATATGAGTTCGTGTGTTGAAGCATATTCTGTTGTGTCTGGGGAGTGTCATTCTCTTTTAGAGCCTTATTATTTAACACACTCACCAGTAAAATTTCCACTTATTTCTTATTTTTGTTTTCTAAAATTTTCGTTGCGTCTTGCAACCTTGTCAAGACTATTGAAAAGGTTGCAAGACGCAACAAAAATTTTAGAAAAATAAATAAAGGAGTGGAAACTTTTACTTGTGAGTGTGTTAGATAATAAGGTACTAAAAGAGAATAGTGGAGGTGCAATGGCCCAGTGGTTAGGGCAGCGGACTCGCGGTCGTAGGATCGCGGTTTCGATTCCCAGACCGGGCGTTGTGAGTGTTTATTGAGCGAAAACACCTAAAGCTCCACGAGGCTCCGGCAGGGATGGTGGTGATCCCTGCTGTACTCTTTCACCACAACTTTCTCTCACTCTTACTTCCTGTTTCTGTTGTACCTGTATTTCAAAGGGCCGGCCTTGTCACTCTCTGTGTCACGCTGAATATCCCCGAGAACTACGTTAAGGGTACACGTGTCTGTGGAGTGCTCAGCCACTTACACGTTAATTTCACGAGCAGGCTGTTCCGTTGATCGGATCAACCGGAACCCTCATCGTCGTAACCGACGGAGTGAAAAGGAAGGCGCTTCCATCAAAAGAGAATGATTCTTCCCAGACACAACAGAATATGATTCAGTACTTATACAATATTTAGTAATTCATATTTCTTTTCTTTGCAGCTTTTAACAAACAGAAATCAGGTTATATCAGGAAAAAATATAAACAAAAATTAAAGAATTTTGAAGAAAATTGTAATCTGATTGCGTACCTCAGTAGCAACATGAGCGAGTCTTACCAAAAAACTGACCAAAGAGAATTTGGCTTCACTGAAAAACTGGAGACTTTTTTTGCTCTAAAAGATTTTAAACAGAATTCAATTTGGATTGCATAAATATTGTTAGAAAATTTTTTTTTATATTTTGAACAAAAGGAGGTTTTGACCACAAAATAACAAATATGTTATAATTGACAAATAATTAAATATTTATTAGGGAAAAATACATAATATTAATAACATTTACATCTGTTAAATTGTTATATTTCCAAACATGAATATCTTTTTTTTATTTTTTTATAATTTGAAGAGTTTTTAACTCAAATAAAAGATTAAAAAAAAAATTGAGTCTGTCATTTATTTTTGCTTCATAAGTGATTTTATTTATTTATTTTTTTTTTTCACAAAGAAATTTTTTTTTTCTATCATATTGCTCTTGAACAAAAACATTCACATCATTGGTTTTGTCTTATATATATATATATATATATAATATATATATATATATATATATGAAATATAGAACTGCAGATGATGATGATAACAAAATGAATAATTTGATGAATTAAAATATTTTTGCCTTGTTTTAATGAGATTTTTAATAGAAAATATTTTAGGAATGTTATATTAGTGAAAAAGTATTAAAAAAAAATTGTTTGTTATATATTTATATATCTTTTATTAGTACAGCCATGATGGGGCACTGCTTTGAAGGGTTTTAATCAAATAAGTCAACCCCAGTACTTTTTTTTAAAGTCTGGTACTTAGTTATTATATTGGTCCCTTTTGCTGAACTGTTAAGTTACAGTTCATAAACAAACAAGTACCAGTTGTCAAATGCTGGTGTTGGGGGGACCAAAAAGACACACATATATGTACACATATATACATATATAAATATGTATACATACATACACACAAACACACATATATATATATATATATAATATATATATATATATACACACACACACACATATATATGTATATATAAACAATGAGCTTCCACACAGTTTCCATCAACCAAATTCACACACAAGGAACTGGTCAGACTGGGACTATTGTAGAAAACACTTGCCCAAGGTGCCATGCAGTGGGACTGAACCCAAAACTATGTGGTTGCAAAAGAAGCTTCTTAACCACACAGCCAAGCCTCCTTTTTTCACAACCATTCTTTTCTTTTTTTTTTTTTACACTATTTATTATATTCATTAAACATTTAAGCGAACTGTGCTATTAAAAAGCTTTGTAAAACAAGGCAGAAACAATTACAACTTGATGAGGTTCTGTTAAACACAGCAAACAAATAATAACAGAGTGGATTATATACCTTTAATGATATAAATTATACGTCTTTAATGGTATAATTTATATAACTTAAATGATATAAACTATATAACTTTAATGATATAAAATTATATACCTTTGATGATATGAATTATATATCTTTAACAATATAAATTATATACCTTTAAAGATTTGATTTTATATATTGTCAATGATATAAATTATATACCTTTAACAATATAAATTATATACTTTTAAAGATTTATTTTATATATTGTCAATGATATGAATTATATACCTTTAACAATATAAATTATATACTTTTAAAGGTTTATTTTATATATTGTCAATGATATAAATTATATACCTTTAACAATATAAATTATATACTTTTAAAGATTTATTTTATATATTGTCAATGATATAAATTATATACCTTTAACAATATAAATTATATACCTTTAAAGATTTATTTTATATATTGTCAATGATATAAATTATATACCTTTAACAATATAAATTATATACCTTTAATGATTTATCTCTCTCTATATAAACGGCAGTTTGTCTGTGCGTGTTTCTGTGTGTCTGTTTTCTCGTACCCTATCATGACCACGGCTTTCACCGATTCTGATGAACTTGACACCACATAGCCCAAATGTCATAATTCAAAACTAACGCAGCGAAAATTTTAAAAGTTCCCCCAGTTCTGAAAAAAATCGATAAATTCGACTGGGGTCGAGAATAAAAAAAAACAAACCACAGACTGTCTAGGGGACAACTCACCTTTATTACTCTCAAAAAAAAAATTTACCATCTTTTTTTTCCATTTTTTGGCTATTTTTTGGCTATAACTCTCTAAAAATGCTTATAGTTATTTCCTTACAAACCTGAGCAACGCCGGGCGATACTGCTAGTTTTATATATTGTCGATGATATAAATTATATATCTTTAACAATATAAATTATATACTTTTAAAGATTTTATTTTATATATTGTCAATGATATAAATTATATACCTTTAACAATATAAATTATATACCTTTAAAGATTTGATTTTATATATTGTCAATGATATAAATTATATACCTTTAACAATATAAATTATATACTTTTAAAGATTTTATTTTATATATTGTCAATGATATAAATTATATACCTTTAACAATATAAATTATATACCTTTAAAGATTTATTTTATATATTGTCAATGATATAAATTACATACCTTTAACAATGTAATTTATATAACATTTATATGATTTATATACCTCTGAGGATATAAATTATATGTCTTTTAATGATATAAATTATATACCCTTAATGATATAATTTATATGCCTTAAATGGTATAAATAATATATTTTTAACAAATAAATTATGTACCTTTAACAATATAAATCCATTAATGTTTTTCAATTGATTTTTTATTTTCCCGATTGACTGTTCTTGGACAAGAGGAAATACGAAGTTTATTTATACCTTCCTAGATTACATTCCAGATCAAATCTATTTTTTATTTGTTGATATATATGGACCTACAGAAGTCTGACTGTTCTCTGCAGTAGAACCCTTTTGATACTATGATATCAAAATGCCTGAGATCACTCCTGGCAGTATGACACCACTTCCATTGAAATGTCGTGTCAATTATGCTTTAATGGTATAATTTATATAACTTAAATGATATAAACTATATAACTTTAATGATATAAAATTATATACCTTTGATGATATGAATTATACATCTTTAACAATATAAATTATATACTTTTAAAGATTTATTTTATATATTGTCAATGATATAAATTATATACCTTTAACAATATAAATTATATACCTTTAAAGATTTATATGCTCTTTAGCATATCCAACCCAAATATTCTCCATTTTATGTTTAAACTGGTCTGATCCAGCCTCAACCTACCCTACAATGTCATTCTAAAAATAAACAATCACGTTATCAAAATCTCAAAGCTACAAGATAATGCATGATTAATTAAAAACCAATGTGAACAAACAAGTGTTACAGAGTAATCTGAATGCTAAGGAGAATTTACAAAAAATCCTCCAATCTTGAATATTTATCACAGAATGGAGGAGTGGAAAATGTTACAAACTCTCTACTGACTGCTTTTTGTTGTTGCTGCAGTTGTTTTCGTTTAGCTTAGAGGTCAGCCCTGACTGAGCAAGCCTGTTAACAGTCTTCCAGCTGTGATCGTTCCACCTTTTTTTATATGTCTAGGACTAGAATAAATTTAGATATTACAAAGCCTTACTGTGGATTAAATAATAATGTAAACACGTTATTTCTATACTATTGATGTGTGAGGAAAAAAAAAAAAGAGATAGTCCTCTAATGGTCTGTTTGACAGTTAGTTGACTGCTCCTAAGAGAATATGTACCCAGCTCCCTTCCTTGGTCAGTAACATAGATCAGCTGCTACAGATAAAAATTAAATAAATTAGGCTTACAATTAATTTCTAATGTATTCTTTCTTTTTCTAAATGGTAGTGTGTGATTTAGGGTAATGTAGCTGCTATTTCTAGAAGATGGGGCAACCATGTAGATGGTTTTTTTCATGGCTGCTGGATAAAGACTGTCTTATCAAGTGAAGTAAATCTAGGATTTAAGCAAAGCAAGATGCGTACTTCATATATACACCCTCTTCCAATAAATAAATAAAAAACAATCAAGGAACTGTAATAATTTTTGTTCATGGATACACTCAACATACTTTTGTAAATAAATAAAATCTTAAACATATACTATGAACACATGCATGTATGCACACACATATATACATACATATATACATACATACATACATACATATAGAAGTAAAGTAAAGTTCCTTCCCGAGTCGTGCAGACTCAGACGGCTGGTTTCCCGTTTACCATGGCTTATATATTCCCCTACCTGGACGGGACACCGGTCCGTTGTGAGATTACTCATATCTTCCAGCTGAGTGGACTGGAGCAACGTGAAATGAAGTGTTTTCTTCAAGAACACAACGCGTCGGCTGGTCCTGGAATTGAAACCACTATCTTACGAACAAGAGTCCAACGCTATAACCACTAAGCCACATGCCACTACATACATACAAATATATGGTGATTGTCTACTCTTTATGCAGAGTCTGACCACCTCTGTTACTTACACCTTAGAGCCATCATGACATCTGATGTGGCCTTTTAAACCAGACAATGTTTTGAAAAGACATCCACATAAATTGCACCTCTGCTTTGGACCACCAAGACCTGCAGTTAAGTTCTGATCAATGTGGATTCTAAAATGTCTCTTGAGGGCTCCATTAGATTTGCAGACCTTATGTACACACACACACACACACACACACATTCTTTTAGGAAGCTAAAAGTTATGGCTGGTCATAGAATGACCATTTGTTTCATACCTATAAAGCACTTAGCAGTATAGGTAACTCATCAGACTCAAATAGCTGAAGACACATAACCTCTCTACAACTGGAGGAAGAAATATGTAACAGTCAGTTGGTTTTGTAAGCAAAAAAAAAAGATAAAATAATAAATAATTGTTTGTGCTGCAAGCGAGATGGGGTTTATCCCCCCTTACATCAGCAGGAATATCATCCAGGAAGGAAGTATTCAGTCAATGTCCTGATCTAAAACATTTCCTACTTCAAACTTGGAATTCTCCATTTGTTGAATAGTCCCACCACAGCTCCTTTAAATATTACCATGGCTGAAGCCAATGTAAGGGGGATAACCCTGTCCTGAAGTACAGAATTATCTTTTTGTTCACAAAAGCAACTGACTGTTGCATATTTCTTCCTCCAGTTGTAGAGAGGTTATGCGCCTTCAACCATTTGAGTCTGACAAGTCTCCTATACTGCTAAGCACTTTATAGATGTGAAACCAACGGTCGCTTTATGACTGGCCATAACTTTTAACTCTTTTAACTTCCTAAAAAGAAAAAAATATACATATGTGCTTCTCTTTCAGATACAAGTACTGATCACACACACACACATGCATGCACACACACATATACACATGTATATGTGTGTGTGTGTGAGGGGTTAGTTAGATAGGTATGATGGTAGCTAGACAAACAGATAGATAAATAAATATATATAGAGTGAGAGAGAGAGAGAGAGAGAGAGAGAGAGAGAGTGAAAGAGAGAGAGAGAGAAAGAGAAAGGAATATAAAAATTCATGATCAACAAATTTCTTTCCTTCAATAATTTCTGTAATGAAGTCTGCCCCCTAACTGAGCCTCTTCAACCCCAATCCAAAACAAAACTGGCCAGGACAGAAATAA